>NC_089743.1:58277123-58314623 GCF_040412425.1 Macrobrachium rosenbergii
TGAAAGCGACCCCCCTCCCCCCTGTTCCCTTTTTTTTTTTTTTGAATAAAAGGCAGCCAATTGCCTACCCCTCTCTGCTTTCCCCTTATGTTTTTCCCTCTGTGATGACAGCTTTGTTCCCCTCTCCTCCCCCCCACCCCTCCGCTTCAGCTCCCCCGGCCATCCAGCCCTCTTCAGATCGTTTATCCCCTTTCATGCACTTTTACCCCTCATCCCCTCTCTTTCTCTCCCCTTTCCCCGTTTCCCTTTTATGCTCTAGCTGTTATTTTCCTTTATTTCCATATATCCCTCTTTCTGCACGTATCCCTTTCTGTTCTCCCTTTGCATATCCCTCCCTTCCACAAATCGTCGGCACGATTTTTTTTTCTCGGTTTGGAGTGGGAAAGGATGAGTCCCCCCCCCCCGGTCCTCTTATGGTCATCTAAAAAGATAACTTTTACATATCGTTGAAATGTCACTATTTGCGTGTCTTGATTGGTTCTCTCTCTCTCTCTCTCTCTCTCTCTCTCTCTCGAGCAGAACTAGATTATTTTATCATTCTCGGAATAACTAAGCTTTCTCCCCCTCCCCAGCCAGTCAGCGGGAGCAGAGACGATCAATATCTCTCTCTCTCTCTCTCTCTCTCTCTCTCTCTCTCTCTCTCTCCCCTCAGCACTTTTATAAGCAGAATTAAAAATCCTGTCCGTCAAAACTACATTTTTCCTAATTATTGTGTCTGCGTCTATTGCATTGGCAAAAAATTACAGGTCATCGTTTCTTTTTTATCTGAGGAAAAAAATTACGTATGTAGGCCCAATTTCCCAATCTTTTCAGTATATATATATATATATATATATAATATATATGCATATGTATATATATATATATATGTATATATATTAAATATCGTACTTACAACGTAAAAAGTGAGTCATGTAAGAGAGGGCCAGGACAAGAGGTCCTGAAACGAGGAACGTTATCTAGGGCCTAATAGTGAGAGACAGATTCCGGACTTTACGACGATAAAACGTATGTTACATATAGCTCACAAATATGTATATATATATATATATATATATATATATATATATATATATATATATATATATATATATATATATATATATATATATATATATATATATATATATATATATATATATATATATATATATATATATATATATATATATATTTATATTTATATTTATATTATATATATATATATATATATATATATATATATATATATATATATATATATATATATATATATATATATATATATATATATATATATTTTTTTATCACATCACCGTGATTGATATACAAGCATTAAGCTACAAACGTCCTTTAATATCCAGTTCACTCTACCTCGGGAATAATATATTTTCATATATGTTACCCGAAGGGGAATTTTTTAGTAGATAACAAGTTCGTCGTCTCGTGGTCTCGAACCACGGAAGACAAGAACTCAGGACTACAGTGACGCGAATTTTAACCACACAGTTTATATTTTACTTTAATAATATGGTTCTAAGATGTGGAAGTGATTTAGGAGAATAGGTTGATGAAAATAGTGTACCTTAGAAGTGGTAAGAAAAGAATGCCTAGAAAATGCTGTATAGGTTTCGAAAAGGTGTTAGAAAGGAAGAGCCTTGATATTCTGATAGCTTGAGTACGTAAGCTATGGTTGTACGGCACAATGTGCAAGTTAGTTTGACTTGCTGCGGGTGAGCCTTTTGTGTAGGTTTGTAACATGTAATGTTGTTGAGGTTTCTTGCAATCAGTAGATGAAGTATGAATGTGGCAATGACCAGTCATTTTTTCTGGAGCAACCTACTGCTATGGAAAATGGCTTAATGTGGTATATATATATATATATATATATATATATATATATATATATATATATATATATATATATATATATATATATATATATATCTATATATATACACACACACACACACACACCTATATATATATACATACACATAAACAATATGGTTTTTATTTTGGCAGTACCCAGTAAGAGATTGTGGACCCCTTGATAGGAGGAAATGCTGCTAATGGGCACTTGTGCTTATTGTCTTGGACAGTGGACTTGAACAGTCAGGCTTTTCACCAGATGGCCAGGTACATGAAGTTTGCAGACCCATATCTTGTATGGGTATTGCAATTAGGTTTAGAAGAAGACAACTATGTCTTCGGGACTTGATTGTGAGTCGAATCAGTACATAAAAGAGGAAGTGTATGCTTCATGTTTTCTTCAAGGCGAGAAAGCTGGAGGTCTGGGAACTCAAGTGTGACAAATGTTACAGGAAGTGCAGGCTTGAATGGTAAGGAAAGATAATTATTGCTCCAGGGTTAGCTGAAAGGCGTAGAACTAGTTGAGGAGTAGGACTTGCATTGTCACTAGGATTCTGAGGATAGTGGAAAGAATAGTTTGTTATTGCAACATATTTCGCGCTCGGTACTGTAGTTGTGATGCCACATCATTTTGCGTAGACGTATCTTTTTATCAAAGTTACATGAAGCTGCCATCGTCATATTTATTTGCTATTGGAACACCTTTCCGCATAGGCACATCGTTTTCAGATTGCCTCTGCAAGGCCCACTGTCTTGGCTAAATTTCATTCTTTTGAATACGAAATTTTTTGGTTTATGATTTTGTTAGCGATTTTTTTCCCGTGTGCAAGTAAACCTGACAATTCTAATGGCCCAGTTAATATTAGCTCTTTCTGCTCTTGCATTTTAGTTAATAACCATGCTCAAAATTACACATTTCGCGGCAAACTTTGGAATTTTTTCTGCTTCTGTTTACGGTTATTTCTGTAATGCTATCCTTTCAGTTAGCGTAGGCTACACAACTTTATTCGAGATTAGGTTACACTTTTTTTTGTTACCTGACTTTTGATTAGCACTCTCAGTGTCCTTGCTTGTCCCCGCTTTATTGCTGCGTGCTTTCGACACTTTCATATGCAGTTCTTTCGTGAAAAGATTTCTGTTTTTTCCATGTGCCTTTTAGATCTTTACGCTTTGTTTTCTCCTTACACTACACCTTACATTTTGTAAGGAAATTATGTTGCCCCCTTCTTGTCAGACTTGGCTTATAAAAGAAATTGGAAGTTGGTTGGTAAAAGCTGGTGGGCATTTGGCTTTTGCCCTAAATATCATACATCCATCCATCCATTTGACCTTGCGTAACGAATTTAATTAAAATGAACGGGGTTTTAACGCGGATTGGAAGCAGGAATCTCCGATCACATAACAGTACTATTGCTTCCAGTTGGAATGGGCTTCTCATCTCTCTCAGTCGAGCATCCTATTAAAAAGTCAAATCTGAATGACTATAAAGAGATAACATAAGAACAGTAAATAGAAATTCAATTGCCACATGAGACGCTTTTCCATTACTATTACCAGTGGCCATTTCTTATGACTGAAAGAGCGTAGTGTGTCATCGGTTGGGTGATTAGGGCATAGGTGTACCGGCAGAGTCATTTGCAACCATTGCCTGGTTCCCCTGGTCTGAGCGTGGGCGATGACCATAGGCGCACATGCAGTCTTTGCTGCCCATTAGTGATGTTTAAAGCCTTTAAATGCAGAAAGGAGAAGAATAGTGTCTGGTTCACTTTTATCTTCCTTTTATTCATAAGCTTAAAATATATTCATGAATGTTCGAGAATGATTATATTCTATTCAGTTCGTTAAAAATGGAGAAAGCATTTTAAATAGATCAAATCAGTATAGTTACTGGAATAAGGATTCATAAGGAAAATCAACGAAGAAAATGCCGTATGATGGTTAATCCAGGAAAATGAGTTGAAGGGCTGCCCTGATATATACTCGTATATATATTAAATTTCCAGGTAGTCGGGAGGTTGGAAAGAAAGCGAACTTGGGAGAAAAAGGTGAGGTTTATAGAAGAATGCGGCAAAGAGGGGGAGAATTTTAAAACAGATATAGGCAAAGTAAGAGAAAAATCATTTGAAAGGAAAGAAGGCGAGTTACAGAGAAAGAGGAGTGGTAGAGAGAAATTATACATGTAGAATCACATGTTGGGTGGAGCATCAACTCCTCGAGGGTCTCCTGACAAGGTACCTGTTCACTGCTGTGATGGCCAGAGGCACGTGCTCACATTGTTACTTCCTTGACCAGGACCGCTCGAGTGAGGCGTCTGTGCTAACCATTGCACCACTAATTCACAAGAGAGACTTGGAAAGTTTGTTATTTACTGTAAATAATATTATATAACTATGTTTGCTTCTATGTAATATCGACATGACATTGCACAAAACACGCACTATATAACACACACATACACGCACACACACATATATATATATATATATATATATATATATATATATATATATATATATATATATGTGTGTGTGTGTGTGTGTGTGTGTGTGTGTGTGTGTGTGTATGTATGTATATAATGTCTTAATATAAGAAAAAAGTCATCATTACCGGTGGCACTCCGACATATGACGTCATCTTATTGCATGTAATCTACATAGACGATGACCTCGGATTTCGACATTTACTGAGAGGCACTGTGTCTAGGTAAACAATAGGGTGTTTGTGATGTCCTCTCAGGCATAAGTAGTCACATTCAAGACAGTCTTGAGTCGAGACTTGTTTGAATTAATTAATCATTATTGTTCTGATGCTCCTTAACTTGGGTATTGGAGATTGTTTACTTGATCTCATTTACAGTTTTTTTTTCATAACCAAACAGCAACAGGGAGTTGTTTGGTGTTCGTCATTCTGACATTAAGTCCTCCATAGGAAAATAGCCCTCAAGGATGAAATCATTCTCCATGGAATCCCCCAGGGATCAGGTTTCCCGAGGGAAAATCAAAGCCGGGAAGGTTCCAACAGTGAAATAATTTTTTTAAAAATGTACATGCATGTTGCATGCATATTAGGAGAAATGAAAAATTTCAGGATGCAGTTTGGAGGCAAAATGGTTTTAATGAAAAGCAAAATGTTAGAACATTTATCGATGTTAAGGGAAAAGTCATTAAAAGCTATTTCTTTTAGACAGCTTGTAATAGAATATTTCTCGCTTTTGCTGTTATATTTTTAGTACAGGCAGCTGTGGTCTTTTATTTCTTTCTCTGCTGCATATGAGGATGATTAGCAAGAGTTTGGGTGTCAAATTTTTTGCGGTACTCGTTTCTTGGAAGCAAGGAACACGCTCTCCATCGACTAGTGACGTAAAACTGAAAACTTCGATGCTACCCTTCCACAGTAATGTTTGTTTTCGGCAGGTCTTCACCAGCTCTTTTGAAAACATACTGCATGCATTGAAATCGAATTATAGTGGGCATCTTTGAGATGGTACTTCAATGTAATAATGTTTGGTAGGGTTCTTCAGGGAAAGATTCGACTGTAGTGTCCTAAAAACCCCGATTGTTTTGTTCGGAAGATATAAAGCATAGTGCGTGATTCATCCCCCATGTGTAAGGAAAAGTTTGAATCATTATTAAACATTTGTGTACGACTTTCTTCTTGACTTTATTTTTATAATGCAGCGCAATTAAAAAAAGGCATTCAACTTATGCGTAAATGAAAATTGTTTTATTGATGCCCATCATTATTTTGTCAAAGTTGACCATTGTTGCCTAATTCTTTTGTGCACATGGTCAAGATTTCTCATATTTTTGCAAAAACGTAAAAATATCTACAGTTTATTCGGCAAAACACAAAGTCAGGGCATAGCCCGACTTCCTGTAAAAACGTGTATAACCTGTAACTGGCAAAGTTGTCGGCGTGACATTGAGTATTCTATCTATATATCAGTGTTGAAACTTCTTTAGATGAGATACTTTTTTCTTATTCCAGATATATATTTTTTTTGATGATGTAATACATGTCAAGAACAGGAAAGATCCTTGTATTCTGTGGTGGTGGAAGAGTCCTTTGGTTCCTTTGCCTACATTGTCGTAGAATTCTTCTTAATTGCTCTTCTATAGGCAGACTTCCGCAATACCTGCATCCATACATTCAAATGTACTCGGAATTTTTTTTGCTGGGGAATCTTTTCGATACTTTTTGCTCCTCTTTTCCTTCCTCGCAGTGTTTTCAGATTTTGTATCACGTGTCAACCTCTGTTTGACATTGATCCGTAGACTACGTTTCAGTTGGGAACGTTGACCTGCCTCTTGTTCCTGCTTCCCAAAAACTTGTTCATATGTAGGCTACTACTTGCATAGGAGAGCATCTGGTCCCATATATTGACGAGGCACCATGTTGTCACGTCACGCTACCGAGCACCAGAAGAGACTTATTACTTCTACTGCACAAGTGCTCAATTGATTTCAAGACAGTATTACTGATGCTGATGCTCGTAAGTTTAAGAAAATCTGAAGCATCTTGCACCAGTGCTTTAGTTTTTCTCATCTGCCGTTCTGATATGATTGTTTGGCAGTGTAACTGCAATTTACTAGTCAGTCATCATTTAAGTTTAAATCCCATCATGCCTTTACATATGGAGATGTGTCCCGAGTTTCGAGTATACGTCATTGAAGTATACGGTTTATTGTTGCTCTCGTTCCTTGCCAAAGAAATATCCTCTCCGGGCTTAAAAAGAAAAACAATAGTTAACGAAAGTGACCACAAAAGCAAAGCATGAGGATTTTTTTTTATCATAGCACCTAATACCGCTTCCCGTTTCTTTACTTCAGAACTGATGTTCCTTCCGTCACAGATGGACAAGGGTCCATATTGTATTTCACTTCTGATATGAAAATAAAAATGACTTGTTTGGTAATAATAATAATAATAATAATAACAACAACAACAACAACAACAACAACAATAATAATAATAATAATAATAATAATAATAATATTATTATTATTATTATTATTATTATTATTATTATTATTATTATTATTATTATTATTAGGGGAACAATAAATGCAGATATAGTTGGGAACAAGCTACACGCTGAGTGAATGAAAATAGTTATAAAAATAATTGTATTTCACTCAAGCCGAACTGCTGATATGAAAATAAAAATTACTTGTTTGGCAATAATAATAATAATAATAATAATAATAATAATAATTATTTATTTTTTTTTTTTTTGGTCCATCACAGACATCCTATTCGACTGGGTGGTTTTTATTGTGTGGGGTTCCGGGTTGCCTCCTGAGGAGTCCATCACTTTTCTCATTATGTGCGCTGTTTCTAGTAGCACACTTTTCTGCATAAGTCCTGGAGCTACTTCGGACCTAGTTTTTCCAGATTCTTTTTCACTGATCTTGGGATCGTGCATAGTGTTCCTATGATGATGGGTACAATTTCCGCTGCCATATTCCATATCCTTCTTATTTTGATTTTCAGGTCTTGATACGTACCAATTTTTTCTTTCTTCTCATCTACTCTGGTGTCCCATGGTATTGCGACATCAGTGAGTGATACTTTCTTCTTGATTTTGTCAACGTCACGTCTGGTCTGTTGGTATGTATCACCCTATCTGTTCTGATACCATAGTCCCAAAGGATCTTTGCCTGATCGTTTTCTATCACTCCCTCAGGTTGATGTTCGTACCACTTATTACTGCAAGCTAGCAGGTGTTTCTTTCACAGGCTCCAGTGGAGGGCTTTTGGTACTGAATCAAGCCTCTTTTTGTACTGGTTCTGTGCAAGCGCTGGACATTCGCTTGCTATGTGGTCTCGTCTTGCATATTGCACTTCCTGCATATGGGTGAGATGTTATTTCCATCTATTGTTCTTTGGACATATCTGGTTCTTAGGGCCTGATCTTGTGGCACTGTTAGCATTCTTTCTGTTTCCTTCTTGAGTTCTCCTCTCTGTAGCCATTGCCATGTTTCATTGCTGGCCAGTTCTTTTGTCTGTCTCATGTACTGTCAGTGCATTGGTCTGTTGTGTCATTCCTCTGTTTTGTTTTTCATTCTCCTGTCTCTGTATATTTCTGGGTCTTCATCTACTTTTATCAGTCCTTCTTCCCTGGCACTCCTTAGCCACTCGTCTTGACCGGTTTTCAGATATTGCCCCAGTGCTCTGCTCTCGATGTTGACACAGTCCTCTGTGCTTAGTAACCCTCTCCCCACCTTCCTTGGCTCTTGGGTGTAATGCATTGTGTATTGTCTTGTGTTTTCTAGTTTTCTGGTCTATGCTGCGGAGTTCAGCCTTCGTCCATCCACTACTCCTGCGCTGTATATGTTGACTGGTAGTGCCCATGTGTTTATGGCTTTCGTCATGTTTCAGGCATTGAGTTTTGACTTGAGTATCGCCTTAAGTCTCTGCATATATTCTTTCCTGATCGTGTCCTTCATCTCTTGGTGTTTTATGTCCTCTCCTATTATTCTCAGGTATTTGTATCCTGTGTCATCTATGTGGTTGATGCTGTTCCCATCTGGTAGCTTTATCCCTTCAGTTCTTGTTACTTTGCCTTTTTGTATGTTGACCAAGGTGCATTTTTCTATTCCAAGCTCCATCCTGATGTCCCCAGATAGTCCTTACAGTCTGGATTAGGGTATCTATTTCTTTGATGCTCTTACCATACAACTTGATGTCGTCCATGAACATGAGATTGGTAATTCAACCATCTGATAATATTATTTTTATTTATTTATTTTTCTGGGGGTCTGTCACAGACCTATTCGACTGGGTGGTTTTTATAGTAAGGTGTTCCAGGTTGCATTCTGCCTCCTTAGGAGTCCATCACTTTTCTCACTATGTGCAATGTTTCTAGTAGCACACTTTTCTGCACGAGTCCTGGAGCTACTTCGGCATCTAGTTTTTCCAGATTCCTTCTCAGGGATCTTGGGATCATGCCTAGTGTTCCTGTGATTATGGGTACAATTTCCACTGGCATATTCCACATCCTTCTTGTTTCAATTTTTAGGACTTGATATGTATCAATTTTTTCTCTTTCTTTCTCATCTACTCTGGTGTTCCATGGTATTTAGACATCAGTGAGTGATACTTTCTTCTTGATTTTGCCAATCAACGTCACCTCTGGCTGTTGGCACGTATCACCCTATTTGTTCTGATACTATAGTCCCAAAGGATCTTTGCCTGATCGTTTTCTATCACTCCTTCAGGTTGGTGTTCATACCACTTATTACTGGAAGCTAGCTGGTGTTTCTTGCACAGGCTCCAGTGGATGGCTTTTTCTAATAAATCATGCCTCTTTTTGTACTGGTTCTGTGCAAGCGCTGGACATTCGCTTGCTATGTGGTTTATGGTCTCGTCTCTCATATTGCACTTCCTGCATATGGGTGAGATGTTATTTCCACCTATTGTTCTTTGGACATATCTGGTTCTTAGGGCCTGATCTTGTGGCACTGTTAGCATTCCTTCTGTTTCCTTCTTGAGGTCTCCCCTCTGTAGCCATTGCCATGTTTCATTGCTGGCCAGTTCTTTTGTCTCTCTCATGAACTGTTAGTGCAGAGGTCTGTTGTGCCATTCCTTTGTTCTGTTTTTCATTCGCCTGTCTCTGTATACTTCTGGGTCTTCGTCTACTTTTATCAGTCCTTCTTCCCTGGCACTCCTTAACCACTCGTCTTCACCGGTTTTCGGATATTGCCCCAGTGCTCTGCTCTCGATGTTGACACAATCCTCTATGCTTAGTAACCCTCTCCCCCCTTCCTTTCGTGTTATGTATAGTGTGTCTGTATTTGCTCTTGGGTGTAGTGCTTTGTGTATTGTCATGTGTTTTCTAGTTTTCTGGTCTATGCTGCGGAGTTCAGCCTTTGTCCGCTCCACTATTCCTGCGCTGTATCTGATTACTGGCAGTGCCCATGTGTTTATGGCTTTCGTCATGTTTCCGGCATTGAGTTTTGACTTGAGTATCGCCTTAAGTCTCTGCATATATTCTTTCCTGATCGTGTCCTTCATCTCTTGGTATTTTATATCGTCTCCTTCTATTATTCCCAGGTATTTGTATCCTGTGTCATCTATGTGTTTGATGCTATTCCCATCTGGTAGCTTTATCCCTTCAGTCCATGTTAATTTGCCTTTTTGTATGTTGACCAAGGTGCATTTTTCTATTCCAAACTCCATCCTGATTTCCCCAGATACAATCCTTACAGTCTGGATTAGGGTATCTACTTCCTTGATGCTCTTACCATACAGCTTGATGTCGTTCATGAACATCAGATGGTTAATTCTGTTGCCTACTTTCTTGAGTTGGTACCCAGCATCCATCTTCTGCAGTACTTTTGTCATGGGAATCATGGCTACTACGAAGAGTACTGGGGACAGTGAGTCACCTTGAAAGATCCCTCTCCTGATGTTAACTTCTGCTAGTCTTATCCCAGAAGCTTTTAAGTACATTATTTCAGTTGCTCATTGTATTTTTAAGGAAGCTGATGGTGTTTTCCTCTGCCGCGTATATTTTCAGGCATTCTATTAGCCACGTGTGCGGTATCACGTTGAAGGCTTTCTTGTAGTCAATCCATGCCATGCTTAGGTTTGTTCTCCTTCTCTTACTCTTCTTCATTACCATTTTGTCTATTAGGAACTGGACTTTTCTGCCCCCACACTCCTCCTGCAGTCTTTCTGTTGGTGGGGGATAGTGTTTGTATCCTCTAGGTAGTTGTATAGCCTTTCACTGATGATACCTGTTAGTAACTTCCACATTATTAGTAGGCAGGTGATAGGACTGTAGTTACTGGCTATATTTCCCTTGTTTTTGTCTTTCTGTGGTCATCCATTTGTGCGCATGGTGGTTTGTGATATTATTATTATTATTATTATTATTATTATTATTATTATTATTATTATTATTATTATTATTATTTGAAAATTTTTAAGGGAGAAATAAATGCAGATATAGTTGGGACAAGCGATATTCTTAGTGAATGAAAATTGTTATAAAGATAAATAACAGTGACAATCTCGTGGCGCTCACGTAACATTGGACCTTGAATGAGCATCAGTATCCATAATACTACGTGGGAGTATTTTCAATTGTAAAGGAATGCGGATTGAAGCGAATTCATTCATTTCCTTTTGCATACATTTGACCGTGGAAAACAAATTCTGTGACAGCTCCTTTTGATGTGAAGCAGAAGCGTAGCCTTGGACGTGTTCTAATCTCAGACAACAGATGAACGGAATATTTCAATATTTTCTTATTTCTTCATGCAGGATTGAAAGGATTTTCTTGGAAGACTCTTCTCCATTGTTTGACGAAGTTTTCACTTAGAAGAAAATTGTAGATTGAATTAATAAAGGTATAGTAGTGACAAGGGTATCGAGTGAGGTACAGGTTCCGGCTCTCTTTCCGCTGTCAAATGGAAGATGGACGTTATAGTAGAAGAATTAGCCAGTTGTAGATTCGTCGCGGAAAAGTTGTTAAGTCAATATAATTCCGGTAGGTCTACAATTGAGACCCTGTTAAAAGTTTTCTTGAGTAATATATTACGTTACATTAGCGACCTTATATTTCATCAGTACTTATTGGTTTCTCACTAGCGTCAAGAGTTTTAAGAATTTCGGTGCTCAAGAACACAGAAATTCTTCACTCCCCAAAAATAATCAGTGCATTTTGTAAATCTTATTGCTATAATTTTATTATCATAATATTTAATCGGCCCATAATTCGATTGGAACGAGCGACATTCGTTTATAAACCAGCCAAACAAGCTTTTGCAGAATAAAATACTTGTTATGTGAAATAGTAAAGATGTGCTGAGTAGACGCAAACTGAAAAACAGAATATAGTACATCCTGTTTACCATTGAAATTGAATTTTGGAGGTCAAGAGAGAGAAAATGTTTTGGTACATCTTACCTCGTTGCCCACCATTGAAAATGTACAAGCCCTTTCTTCGAATTGTAATCTGTAGAAGTAGCCAAGGTAACAGTTTTACTCAGTATTGCTGTTACATGAGAATATAAGGGCAGTGTGTAGGCTAGGCGATAAAAGTAATATAAGAAAAGTGTATCATCTCACCAGTTATCCAAGTTTAATCTTGGAGTCTCGGAGCAAAATAGTTGACACTAGAATAGTAATTTTTTTTAGTCCACATTACCTGTTGGCAACTATGCAGAGTTGTCATTGTTTTCCTCTCTGCAACCTGTACAGATGTCAAAATCGGCTGCCGAATGTTCGATGAGTATGTCCCCGGTCCCACATCTTCATTTGTTTAATATTTGTACTTGGTTACCCAACTTCAACTCAGGTCTGATCAGATTTTGTCCAGTTTTAACTCCTTTTGCAAAGAAAATCAAATCGTTTTCAATACATCTGTGATGTACTGAAAAATATTCGTAAAGATGAGTTGAGAAATGCATTATTTGGCTAGGTGATAGTCCTACGAATTAGGTAAGGTTTTTTTTTATGTAATTACATCGCTGTATGTTCGGGGGAAATCATTTTAAAGGTCAAAAAAGCTCAAGTTTAACTTGTTTAAAGATAATCGTTGAAGAAAATGTTTTTGAAATTCCCTGGGAATAAGTAGCAAATCTTACATATGATTCTTGAAAATAATAGTATAGTGTAACGTAATATTGTGAAGGGGCAATCGGTGTTGACTTGAGGTCTCTACATTTTTCATGATAGTGAGAGCGTCAGTTTCCATTAATCAAAACAACTTGCACAAGATATCGGGATCGTGTGTGTCATTGCCTCCATAACATGAAAGTGACTGGCATGGAAAATTAATGGTTTTATATGATTTTTACTGAATTATTTCTCGCAAAATTTGGAAGATAGAGAAGGAAACTGAATCGCGGACTGCCTCTGCATCGCCATCCCTCGTATATGGATGTCCCTACTGGGGATTTCAGCCACACAACGCTTGGGTTCCTCCAAAAAGTGCAATTTTTATACCTTCAGTAAAGCCCAAATAGATTGACTTGAAACGCGTTTATCGGTAACGGGCAGTGACTTCACCGACAAGGGGAAAAATCAATAAAAAGCGGAGAGAATTATGACCGTGATGGCGAAAAGGCCGCCACTCCATGCCATGATGACGATGCCTAGGGGGGGGGGGGCCTTTCTCCCTCAGCGTCCCCCCTCCTCCCTCCCCCGCACTACCTGACTGTTTCTAGGAGATTTAATAAAGTATTCAAATGCACTGGAGTCGACTTCTTGGAAATGCGAACTGGAAGGCTTTCGGGGAAAAACATTATTTTGCAGCCCCGTCTGTCTGTGTGCGTGAAGTTGAGTTTTCTCAAATTGCTTTCCTTGTGGTAATTGTGTTTATTATCGCAGTTTGCACTGTTGAGGTGTTATGAATGTCTTGTTTATTGTTTTTTATTGTTAATTACTTATGTTAATGTTATTGCATTCACCATTATTTCCATTATTATTGCCGTTTTATAATGTTATAATTGCTATTGTATATTATAATGTTACTGTTATGAGAGGAAAGTTTACCATCGACATTCAAAACTGTACGCAGGAAATGAGAAATCCTACCAACGATTATAAATATAAAATTACAAGTAATTTCCCCGTTTCCTTTGATCAGTTTCCAAAATGCATTCATGATATAAACTAGAAAAAACCACGATTTAGTAAATTATTATAGATTATTACAGTAATCGTTATTGTATTTCAGCATTGCCTTTAGTTATGCGCTGTTTTTGTGTGCTTTTAATTGATACGCTGTTTTGGTGTGCTTTTAATTGATGCGCTGTTTTTGTGGGCTTTTAGTTTTGCGCTGGTTTTGTGTGCTTATAGTTATGCGCTGGTTTTGTGTGCTTTTAGTTATGCGCTGTTTTTGTGGGCTTTTAGTTATGCGCTGTTTGTTGTGGGCCTCTTTAGTTATGAGTTATTTTTGTGTTCTTTTAGTTGATGCGCTGTTTTTGTGTGCTTTTATTGATGCGCTGTTTTTTGTGGGCTTTAGTTTTGCGCTGGTTTTGTGTGCTTATAGTTATGCGCTGTTTTTGTGTGCTTTTAATTGATACGCTGTTTTGGCGTGCTTTTAATTGATGCGCTGTTTTTGTGGGCTTTTAGTTATGCGCTGTTTGTTGTGGGCTTTTAGTTATGAGTTATTTTTGTGTTCTTTTAGTTGATGCGCTGTTTTTGTGGGCTTTTAATTGATGCGCTGTTTTTGTGGGCTTTTAGTTATGCACTGTTTTTGTGTGCTTGTAGTTATGCGCTGTTTTTGTGGGCTTTCAGTTATGCGCTGTTTTTGTGGCCTTTTAGTTATGCTCTGTTTTTGTGTTCTTTTAGTTGATGCGCTGTTTTTGTGTTCTTTTAATTGATGCGCTGTTTTTGTAGGCTTTTAGTTATGCGCTGGTTTTGTGTGCTTTTAGTTATGCGCTGTTTTTGGGGCTTTTAGTTATGCGCTGTTTTTTTGTTCTTTAGTTGATGCGCTGTTTTTGTGTTCTTTTAATTGATGCGCTGTTTTTGTGTGCTTTTAGTTATGCGCTGGTTTTTTGTGCTTTTAATTATGCGCTGTTTTTGTGGGCTTTTAATTATGTGCTGCTTTTATGGGCTTTTAGTTATGCGCTGTTTTTGTGGGCTTTTAGTTAGGCTATGCGCTGGTCGTGTGTTCTTTTAGTTGATGCGCTGTTTTTGTGTTCTTTTAGTTGATGCGCTGTTTTTGTGTTCTTTCAGTTAATGCGCTGTTTTTGTGTTCTTTTAGTGGATGCGCAGTTTTCGAGTTCCTTTAGTTGATGCTCTGTTTTTGTGTTCTTTTAGTTGATGCGCTGTTTTTGAGTTCTTTTAGTTGATGCGCTGTTTTTTAGTTCTTTTAGTTGATGCGCTGTTTTTGAGTTCTTTTAGTTGATGCGCTGTTTTTGAGTTCTTTAAGTTGATGCGCTGTTCTTGAGTTCTTTTAGTTGATGCTTTGTTTTTGTGTTCCTTTAGGTGATACGCTGTTTTTGAGTTCTTTTAGTTGATGCCCTGATTTTGAGTTCTTTAAATTGATGTGCAGTTTTTGTGTTCTTTTAGTTGATGCACTGTTTTTGTTCTTTAGTTGATGCTCTGTTTTTGAGTTCTTTAAGTTGATGCGCAGTTTTTGAGATCTTTTAGTTGATGCGCTGTTTTTGAGTTCTTTTAGTTGATGCGCTGTTTTGGAGTTCTTTTAGTTGATGGTCTGTTTTTGAGTTCTTTTAGTTGGTGCGCTGTTTTTGAGTTTTTTTAGTTGATGCTCTGTTTTTGAGTTCTTTTAGTTGATGCGCTTTTTTTGTTCTTTAGTTGATGCTCTGTTTTTTAATTCTTTTAGTTGATGCGCTGTTTTTGTTCTTTTAGTTGATGCGCTGTTTATGTTCTTTACTTGACGCTGTGTTTTTTAATTCTTTTAGTTGATGCGCTGTTTTTGTTCTTTTAGTTGATGCTCTGTTTTTGAATTCTTTTAGTTGATGTGCTGTTTTTATTCTTTTTAGTTGATGCGCTGTTTTTGAGTTCTTCAAGTTGATGCGCAGTTTTTGAGTTCTTTTTGTTGATGCGCTGTTTTTGAGTTCTTTTAGTTGATGCGCAGGTTTTTATTTCTTTAAGTTGATGCGCTGTTTTTCAGTTCTTTTAGTTGATGCGCTGTTTTTGAGTTCTATTAGTTGATGGGGTGTTTTTGAGTTCTTTTAGTTGATGCGCTGTTTATGTGTTCTTTTAGTTGATGCTCTGTTTTTGAGTTCTTTTAGTTGATACGCTGTTTTTGTTCTTTAGTTGATGCTTTGTTTTTGAATTCTTTTACTTGATGCGTTCTTTTTGTTCTTTAGTTGATGCACTGTTTTTAAGTTTTTTAGTTGATGTGCTGTTTTTAAGTTGATGCGCTGTTTTTGAGTTCTTTTAGTTGGTGGGGTGTTTTTGAGTTCTTTTAGTTGATGCGCTGTTTCTGAGTTCTTTTAGTTGATGCTCTGTTTTTGAGTTCTTTTAGTTGATGCGCTTTTTTTGTTCTTTAGTTGATGCTCTGTTTTTTAATTCTTTTAGTTGATGCGCTGTTTTTGGTCTTTTAGTTGATGCGCTGTTTATGTTCTTTACTTGACGCTCTGTTTTTTAATTCTTTTAGTTGATGCGCTGTTTTTGTTCTTATAGTTGATGCTCTGTTTTTTAATTTTTTTAGTTGATGCGCTGTTTTTGTTCTTTTTAGTTGATGCGCTGTTTTTGAGTTCTTTTAGTTGATGCGCTGTTTTTGAGTTCTTCAAGTTGATGCGCAGTTTTTGAGTTCTTTTAGTTGATGCGCTGTTTTTGAGTTCTTTTAGTTGATGCGCAGGTTTTTATTTCTTTAAGTTGATGCGCTGTTTTTCAGTTCTTTTAGTTGATGCGCTGTTTTTGAGTTCTATTAGTTGATGGGGTGTTTTTGAGTTCTTTTAGTTGATGCGCTGTTTATGTGTTCTTTTAGTTGATGCTCTGTTTTTGAGTTCTTTTAGTTGATACGCTGTTTTTGTTCTTTAGTTGATGCTCTGTTTTTGAATTCTTTTACTTGATGTGTTCTTTATGTTCTTTAGTTGATGCACTGTTTTTAAGTTTTTTAGTTGATGCGCTGTTTTTAAGTTCTTTTAGTTGGTGGGCTGTTTTTGAGTTCTTTTAGTTGATGGGGTGTTTTTGAGTTCTTTTAGTTGATGCGCTGTTTCTGAGTTCTTTTAGTTGATGCTCTGTTTTTGAGTTCTTTTAGTTAATGCTCTTTTTGGTCTTTTAGTTGATGGGCTGTTGTTGAGTTCTTTTAGTTGATGCGCTGTTTTTGAGTGCTTTTAGTTGATACACTGTTTTTGAGTTCTGTAAGTTGATGCACAATTTTTGAGTTCTGTAAGTTGATGCTCAGTTTTTGAGTTCTTTAAGTTGATGGGCTGTTTTTGAGTTCTTTTAGTTGATGCGCTGTTTTTGAGTTCTTTAAGTTGATGCGCAGTTTTTGAGTTCTTTAAGTTGATGCGCAGTTTTTGAGTTCTTTAAGTTGATGGGCTGTTTTTGAGTTCTGTAAGTTGATGCTCAGTTTTTGAGTTCTTTAAGTTGATGCGCTGTTTTTGAGTTCTTTTAGTTGACGCGCTGTTTTTGGGCTTGTTGTGCTTGTCTGTCTCTTGGTTGCTTGGAGGTAATCACGAAAAGATTGAAGGTGATCAAGGTTACTGTGGCATTTTCCTCGAAATTTTGCAGTATCCGCTTGCGACTCTCTCTCTCTCTCTCTCTCTCTCTCTCTCTCTCTCTCTGGAAAAAGTAGTTTTCATATTGAAGACAGACGCCAGGGTGTGGCATCCATCTGTTTGTATAAATTAACTTTAATTTGTACTGAGTGAGTTTTCGTTTGCAAATTGAAGTTTTTGAGAATGGTTATATGTGTATAAAAAGTATTAAGTAATACTTATTTCGAATATGTAGCAGATAAAAGTTTAGTTACAGCTTAGTATTTGATTCCTCCTTATGGAAAAAATGCGTTCTGTACAGAACATTGATGACCACAGTTCTTGTATTGCAAATTTTTACAAACAAAATCAATCATTTACTTTGGCCCAGTGTGTTGCAAGGGACGTAATGTCGTTTAGATATAAAAGAGTTAAATGTTTTCGGAATTAATAAGTATATGTTTTGAACCCCCATAACGCTCAGTCAAATGTCCTGAGAGTAATAGGAACTGTATGAGCGTAATTTCTAATGACAATTTGGCCCTTCTCCAATTTAAGTTCTGGCCCCACATACACACAGCGACTATTGGCTTCGATTTCGATTGAATTCAGATAATACTGAAATCGAAGTCAAGTCAATGAGGCCCTTTTTCAGTGTTCTACTCCGACTATCTATTTAAGATCTTAGTCTAAACGAAGATTTCATTCAGTGCGGACATGGCATCATCTTTCGGAGAGATATCAACATTAGCAGTAGGAGGGGCTGCAGAAGCTTTATATATATATATATATATGTGTGTGTGTGTATATATATATGTATATATGTGTATATATTTACATACATATGTATAAATGTATGTATGTATATATACATATACATATATATGTGTATTTTTATATATATGTATATATATACATATATATTTACTGTATATATGCATACATACATATATGCATATATATATATATATATATATATATATATATATATATATATATATATATATATATATATATATATATATATATATATTACTAATAGGACCTCATTGAAACTGGATGGTAATTAGCGGAGATATTTATTCAGGAAAAGTTACAAGCTTTCTTGGACTGTCGTTCCTGGAAAGCTTGTAACGTTTTTTGAATAAATATCTCATCTAGATGCCATCCAGTTTCAATGAGGTCCTGTTAGTAACTGTATTAATGCTCAGAAGAATTGTGTAAGTGATGAAGTTAATATATATATATATTATATATATTTATATATATATAATATATTTAGGCGTTATTTCTCTTTCCTTCTTCCATATAATCTTTGAATATACTTTTCAAAAGAACACAGGTGCTCTTTAAATAATTCAATAAAATTACTCCAAAATTCTGTATCATTTGAGGTCATAGTGTTATAAATGGCATGTAGCTTGCAAGACGTGTTCGGTTCAAGCATTGCTAAGCTACTGAAGAGTATTACTAGATAAACCCCCTCGTATCACAACCTGAAGATATCGAAAGGAAATCGGGAGCGTGATCCAACTAAAACTGTGTAATCACCAGGCCCCGCCTCAATTTTATATATATATATATATATATATATATATATATATATATATATATATATATATATATATATATAAGTTCTTGTAAATGTCAGCGTAAGTGAATTATTATAACATTGAATTTCTATATACAGAACCACACCATTAATATTAAGGTAATTATAGGATTATATACAATGTTCTTCCTAGTAGAACTGCAAAGATAATCCACAGCGATGGTCGTCCAATCCATGAAATTAAGCAACTTTGGTCCTGTCAGTGCTTCGACGGAAGACCACAAAGATATTCCGGATGCCGTCAGCACTGAAACCCCAGCGAATACCCGTGCTGGGAGGGCTTGAATTTCCTGTCCCAGAACACTGTGCATGAAATGTATAAAACATGAGCGTAAGTTAAGTAAATGACTGACCATTTTCTAATCGAAATTTTGTTCAGATTTACCCTTTGTCTTATCAGTTAGAAAGACAGAAGACAGAACGTTTCCACAGCGATGGTCGTCCAATGTTTTGAAATTAGTTAAAAATATTTTCTATGCTTGTTAGTGGCTATCCACGTTTTAAGACCATATATATTCCGGATGCCGTCAGCACTGAAACCCCTAGAATACCCGTATATATATATTTATATATATATATATTATATATATAACCTATTTTATAGAACACTATATATGAATATATATAAAACATGAGCGTATATATTATATATAATATATACTGACCATTTTCTAATCGAAATTTTTTTTCTGATTTACCCTTTAATTTTACTCAGTTATTTTTGAAAGACAGAAGACAGAACGTTTCCGAGAGGAGCGTTGGATGAAGTTGGGAAGTGTTTTGTTGTGTGACAATTAGTTAAAAATATTTTCTATGCTTGTTAGTGGCTATCCAGTCGTTCTACAGTCATATATATATGTATATATATATTATATTATATATATATATATATGTGTGTGTATGTATATATATTTATATGTATATATATGTGTGTGTAATTTTATATATATTTTTTCTGTAATATATATTTTAATTTTACTCAGAGTGGGAGACAGTATTTTTGGTTGAGAGTACCAGGCCAATTCCCTGCAGCACGGGTGTTCAAGGGGATTAACTGCTGACGGCGTCTGGTATATCTTTGTGGTCTTCCGACCAAGCACTGACAGGCAAAGTAGCTAAATTTCGTGGATTAGACGACCATCGCTGTGGATTATCTTTGCAGTTCTACTAGGAAGAACATTGCGTGCACAGCCAAGTCCTTTAATTATCTTCAAGTATTAATGGTGTGGTTCTGTCTGGAGCAGAAACTGAATGTTCCTAATAATTCGCTTACGTTGACATTTACGAGAACTTGGTGTTGGCTGATGTTCAGTTTTTTTTTTATCGCGTTTCGTATATTTTATTCACGTCGTCTTTTTTTCTTTGTAGAAATGTTACCCCAGGTTGTGTTTTATCTTGTTGGAAATTCTTGGTTACATTTTAAAGAGAATCGAACGTAATATGTTAGGGATCGAAAAGGTTATTGTCTTCAATTCAGATCTCGTGTTTGCGATATATGTATATATATGTATATATATACACATATATATATTATATAATAATGTATGGCATTTGTATGTCAGTATGTGTGATCTACACGCCCATACCCGTTGAGGGTTCTATTATGCACGAAAACTTTCGTTAGTCAGCACCACGAAGATCTGTGTATGAATAGTCAACCAGTCCACTAGTGGTTAGAGTAAAAGGAGGTATACTAGTATATTCTGTTAACCAAACCTGAATTAACAGCCAACAGCCCTGCACAATAAGTGGTATGTAGCCAATGTGGCATATGTATCAGTCACGTTGTTCACCAAGCCTACGTTCACCTCCAAGCCCGCATGTGGTAAGTTACAAAACGTGCTTATCATCTCACTAGAAATTACACGTGGACATATATGACTGGATTTTTTTTTATTCATAATTATTTCTGTTAAAACTATTGAGTGTGGAACATGCAGTGTAAGAGACAGATACCTTGTCTCCATATTCCGATTGTCAGAATTGCCCTGCCAAAGAGAGAGAAGGTGGTCCATGCTGCAGCAAATGTACAAAGAATCTTAGAACAGCCAAAAACTGATGTCATTCTTGAGACAAACATTCAAAAACTCTTAAGAACAACAGAAGGTCTTAAGTATAGGAAGACTCTGATGGGCAAGATATTTGCAGTCTGCTTCTCTACCAGTATCGTTGCTGGAGGAGGAACTTAAAGAGTACAGCTTGCTTCAGAGCTCTAGAAGAGAAACAGGTGTTGTGAACACTCTTTTATGGCAATGACTGCAGAGTCGCCAGGAGCAGCAACTAGACCTGCATCTCCAGCAGTGTGTGTGCCTAGATGAAGGTGCTGAAGATTCATCTACGAATGTATGTGTAGCTGTGTTACTGTAGTATGCAAACACACTATACTTTAAACAAGCATCGATTATTTGCTTAATTATGTCGCATAATATTTTTTTGCTTCACAACAGCTGCACAGAGCAGGCTGCCACTAGTAGATTGATAGGGATAATGCAGTTTGTGTAGAAGGCTACATCACGGAAAAGGCTTCTAAGTCTTGCCCCTGGAGTGTTGAAAATATGGGAAGAGACGTCCTTCAGGTACACGTCATAAAGCTTTGTCTGAAACAGTTGTAATGAAGTGTCCTAGCCAGTCACCTTAGATGAAGTTTGTATAATTCTTAACACCTCTATGGAGCTGCCATTAAGATTGAGAGATGTAGTAGCTCCAGATCAGAGCTGCCTTACGATAGAATTATGTTGAGAGTTTGAGGGCTCAGTTACCTTAGCCTTATCTCCACCAACTCACAGTGCTATTGTTTAGTCTGCTGTATTCAGTGACATAATAAGAGGTAGAAAGAAAGAGGTCAGTTGAATTTTTTGAACACCAATAAAGGAAAGAAAAACTAATTTTGTTTTTTGAAGTTTTTGGAAGAACCTTCATTATTTAACGTAAATTAGTCCAGCAGAAAAAAAATAATGTTTTAGAGCAGATAATGGTTGGTAAATTACCTGTGTATGTTATCCATCATTCTACCTATAAGGAGCATTTCATTTTTTATTTTGTCCAGTTTTTTTTTTCTAAAAAAATGTTGGCTTCACTTGGTTCCGTAATTCATAAATATTGAGTAGTTTTGAAATAGATTACAGCAAACCTTGTCCAAACGATGTAAATTGATATCCTTGTAAGTCCCATGTTCTGTAACTTTGTAGCCTAAACATTATGTGATCGGTAATAGTCATAAAATGATTGAACTTAGCGGTCAAACCATTGTCCAAAATATAGCAATAATGAATGTGCTGTATATTGAGAAAAACCACTATAAAACAGGGATTTGTCACAGCCGTGATTAGATATGTCATCAGTAATGAAGACATGCAGACCTAGTCAAGAGCAATTAACTGAGTTTTCAGTATCAGGCTCAGCCATCAAAGAAAATAAATTCTGTTTGCTAATGGAATACTAACGTCTCCACCCAAATATATAATATACTTATTTTTTATTTTCATATATATATATATATATATATATATATATATATATATATATATATATATATATATATATATATATATATATATATATATATATATATATATATATATATATATATATATATATATATATATATATATATAATTGAGGTTATTCCTGGGAATGATAACTAAGCTAAGATAAACAACCTCTAGGTTACCTCATAATCCTAGCATAACTGGACAAGGAAAACATAAATAGAATGTGTTACATATATATATATATATATATATATATATATATATATATATATATATACATATATATATATATATATATATATATATATATATATATTTATATGTTTCAAATATTAAACCCCAAATATCGTTCAATATCCAGTTCACTATACCTTGGGAATGACTTACACCCAAGGGAAATTATAATTTATAAGTGCTTCGTCACTGACAGGAATCCTTGCAGTGACGAAGCATTTATAAATTATAATTCTCCCCCGTTGTAAGTTATTTCCGAGGCATAATGAACTCGATATTCTAAACTATATTGCTGGCTCAATAATTGAGATTTATATATATATATATATATATATATATATATATATATATATATATATATATATATATATATATATACATACATACATACATACACATAACATAAATACATAGACATATTCATTAATTAAGATTCGGTGTGGTATCATACCCTTTTTCTATGTAGATGTTATCACTCAAACACTCTAATTATAACTGCTTGTTCTTATATCAAACACAGCCATATATATATATATATATATATATATATATATATATATATATATATATATATATATATATATATATATATATATATATATATATATATATATATATATATTTTTTAAAGACGTGGCTCAGCAAGTGTGTATTTTGAGAGAGAGAGAGAGAGAGAGAGAGAGAGAGAGAGAGAGAGAGAGAGAGAGAGAATAGGTTGGGAGGAATGCTCGTAAAACTTGTGTAAGTCACGTCTCCCTGGAAATGCCAGAGGTTTTATTCATTTGGTATTTTGGTTCAGTGAGACCTAAATTTGGTACTTTTCTCCAGCACTTTCTTTGTATCTCTGAATAGGTTTTATTTATATATTTTCTTGTTCTGTTTTTGAGGTGAGTTGCTTTCCAAATTTAGTGTATCTTGTGCAGGTTACAAATGACTATTTCCGAGTTATAAAAAAGGTTAATTTTGCTTAATTTGTCACTCGCTCTAGGTAATTGCTTTCAGCTTGTTAGGTAACTTTGCGGGACTCTAATAGTGGCTTACACTGGCTGTTGCCAGTGAAGTGAAGTAATTTAGCCTTAGCTTACTTACCAAAAAATACCACCAACTGTCCTTTGCAATTAGTTTGATATTAATTAACAGTACGAATAAAAGTGTTTTCTATCTAGATTAATATCTTCATATACATGTTAAGCATAGTAGTGAACTTTCATTGTAGGTGACATGAGTTGCAAGTATATATATATATATATATATATATATATATATATATATATATATATATATATATATATATGTATATATATATATATATATATATGTATATAAAAAACAGCTCCAGTAAGACCATTTAGATTATACATCTGAATATATAGAACATGAATACAACTACAAAGTGCTTATGAATATATTCATGCAAACATACACACACACATAAATGCATACACACACATATGTGTATATGTATATATATATGTTATGTATATGTGTATATATATGTGTATGAATATATTCATGCGCACTTCGTAGTTGTAAATATGTTCTGTATATTCAGGTGTGTAATCTAATATAGTTTAACTGCAGAGTTGATCTCATAAGACAATGCGCAAAAAAGGTTAATTTTTCTCAGTGCCAGACTGCCTCTCGAAGGCATTTGAATGGAATGTTCAGATCAATATTGAGATTCTTTGTCTCATGGCGTAAGTATTGATCGAGGGGGGGAGAGGGCTGTTTCAAGAACGAAGAAAATTGAAGCCGTTTTTGTCATGACATAGTCAGTGATTTTACTGTCTCATGACTATTTCAGTTTTGTTCGGTACTTGCTAATTGATTAATAAGTTATCCTTTCGTTCCTTGATAACATATTTAATCAGCAGAATATAATTGCTCCATATCTATATTTGTGATTGATCGAATTATCAGCTCATAACATGTAATTTAAAAGGAGGCGATGATGTTATGGTTATGGTTACATTGAATATTTCTGTACAAGAGAAAGTAAGTGATTACGAAGGCGAGATGAAACCAATAAGGATGTTGGTAGACAAAAGCCGCATAGAGGAAGTCTAAAAGAAGATCAGGGGTGACAGCGTGAATCAGACCTAGAGTGGAGGGTCTTGGCTTATGATCAATTTTATTACAAACTTTAAAAAGATCAAAGAGAAAATGTTGGCAGATATGAACTTGGTTCGATTGCTTTGCTTAGGAGTATACGTTACAATTGATGAGACGGATGAACTTATTATGTAATGACAATGTTACCCATTGTCAAAAGTTAAAAGGTCGACGATGGACAACGAATAAAAAAAAATTGTAGTAGATTTGATTAATTTTAAGTGTGGCATGGCGTCACAAACAGCAGTTTGTTACTCTACATACAAAAACTATTTATAATCGCTAAACCAGCTTCACGAAAACAATGTACTTGGACGTCTAAGAAGGCAGTTCTTACGAATTGAATAGCAATAAATTGTTGCATCAAATTAGGGCAGTACTAAGCAGACAACCAAAAATGCAATCGGCTAAAACGACTTTATTAATTTTTCCCATAGGAAACTCGACATTTCAGCAACTGTCATCGACAAACAAACAAAAGAGGTTTTAAACCCAAATAAAAGAGGGACAAATCTTTCCTTGACCCCTGCCATTTAATGACTAACGTTGTCACCACCGTAGGCGAGGTCCGCAGCGGGCTTCCTGCAAGCATCTTGGCACCACCGCGTGGAGGTCATACTGAAGTCACACGCGGAAATAGTGCCATGATGTCAGAAAAACCAGATGGCGAGGGAGTGATGACGTGACGATGATGTCAACATGACGCTGCAGTGAGCTCATCTTTCGACCGAGTGTCGTCAGTAGCAAGTTAATCTTCTTGAGGGCTAATATGTGATAATATGAACCGTTGTCGACTGAACCCTTCGCTCAGTCGACATGTTTAAAGACTTGGCTTTAAGCGGATCTGTTGAATTACTGTCCTGTCCGGTTTCTAGCCGTTGCCTCCCCTAAATCGTTCAGTAACGTTGGTTTCCATTGTGATGTGTGGGACAGATTCATTAAATAGATTTCTTAGGGTCGATTTCCCTTAGGGGTTTGTGCCGTCAGTGCACCTTACGCTGTGCACTGTAGGCATTACTTAAGGTTCTTTGCAGCGTCCCTCCGGCCCTTAGCTGCAACCTCTTTCATCCCTTTTACTATCCCTCCGTTCATATCTCTTTCTTCCATCTTACTTTCCACCCACTCTTTACAATTGTTTCAATATTATTTTCAGTGCTGAATGGCCTCATAGGTCCCAGTGCTTGGCCTGTGGCCTAGATTTTATATTATTAATTTCAATATTCAGTTCTTGCGTTTAGTGATGGTAGATATCAGCTTTGTCGTTGTTTTTCCTCGAGTGGAAATTATTAAACGTTAGCAATGATTTTTTTTCATTGACTAGTCTCGTTATTGTTAAAATTCTTGTCTGTGTAACGTGTTTTATCGTCACTGCCTCTTCTGAGCTTCGATTGTCGGTTATATTTTTCTTAATTTTTATGCTTTCATGTTGTCGTAGTTAGTCTCTAAAGTTCTTTATTCTCGCCTTGAGAAAACTTGGCCATTGCGTGTATTTATTCAGCAAAATGTTAATGACATTTACAGTAATTCTGTCCTTATGTATTCACTTCCTTTTGTAAAGGTTACAACAATTTCGTTCTTAATATTAATATATTGCTCGTCCTTTTGTATTTTTTTCCGTTTTAAAGCTGTTGTTTTTATTTGTATAGTTTTTACCTCTGTTTCAGAGAGAGAGAGAGAGAGAGAGAGAGAGAGAGAGAGAGAGAGAGAGAGATATCCGTGACGTTCCTGCAGTTCTAGAATAAATTTCCGTACACATGGCTTTAAGATCTTTACTTATTCTTTATGTGCAGTTTTGAAGACGCAACTGTATATTGTTTAATACACTGAATAACAGTATTTGAATTTGTACTATGAGTCACGATTGTTAGAGGTTAAATTTGTTTCATGAGTAACTATTCACATTGTGCACATTCGTATGAAACAAGAAAATAAATCCCTTCAGTGTGTTTAGGGAGTTTACATAGAATAGAATACCCTTATGTGAAAAAAAAAGAGCCTAAAAGGGTGAACTGTGAGGAAATACGGATGAATGTAACAAGCCAATATAAATCGCATGTGAAAAGATAAACAAATATATCACGCGAATTATGCATTCACTTTAATAAATTCGAATTGTCTGGATGTCATCTCGGCCAGTTTTTACGTGAACAAGATTTTCTCGGCTGCAGTAATCTTAGAATGTTTTAAATGATGCTAAGAAAATCCTTTCAAACGTATTGTAATCACAGGCAAAGGTGATGAAATCACAAAAGGGGTAGTAAAGCCCAGCCACAAAAGACAGATATGGAGGTCAGGGGATACAAAGGAATGGGTAGGGCGTAGGGCTTTACTCAGCAACCTGATAAATTATGATGAAAACGAAAATTAGAAGTAGGAGTCTTTTCTCAATCAGTATAGAAAGCGAGTGCCATTATAATACGCAGAACGCTAACCAAACCTGAAGAGATAGACACTGGCACTTCTTCAAGCAATACAATTTGAAGATATATAGCAAATGTATCCACTCAGGAGCGTGCGATCATATAAACGCAACTCTTCTTTGTGGGTAACAATGTTTTTTCTTCTCTTCTTCTTTGTCGTCGAGAATAATACGGTGAACTCATCCCAATTGTTGTTGTTGCTGTTACGGAGACAATGTTCAACAAAAACCTGGGCCGGGTCAGTGTTGGGTGGTACTGCAATCAGGCGCTGTCGCTTATTTTCACATCATCAGCGGTGGTTCGTCCAAACCGAAGCCTTTTCAATATGCGTATTATAATGGCACCCGCTTTCTATACTGTTTGAGAAAAGACTACTGCTTCTACTTTTCGCTTTCATCATAATTTATCAGGTTGCAAGAGTAAAGCCCTACGGCCTACCCCTTCCTTTGTATCCCCTGACCTCCATATCTGTCTCTTGTGGCTGGGCTTTACTTTACTACCCCTTTTGTGATTTCGTCACTTATGCCTGTGATTTCAGTTTTTTTTTTAATGGTAACGGCGTAGATCGAGAAAAATGTGGTAACAAAGGAATGGGGTTGTTTAGTTTTTAGATATAGTTTTCTTAGGCTTCTGTGGCTTCTCCGTGATAATAGTAAGCTCAGCTCATTTCCTGCATAATTATACAATATATATATATACATATATACTCGTATATATATATATATATATATATATATATATATATATGTGTGTGTGTGTGTGTGTGTGTGTGTGTGTGAAAACTGGGGTAGGGCAATGATTGCGAAAACCAAAACCGCGTAGGCAGATTCAACGTGTGATAATTTTTAGTTAAGACTAGACCACCCATGAGCCGTTGGACCACTTTTTTAGTTATTACATTGCTAACAAAAGGCCCATACCCATATCCGTACCATACCTATACCCATACCCATATCCATATCCATACCGTACCTAAACCCATACCCATACCCAATTCCATACCCATTCCCATTCCCAAACCATACCCAAACCCATATTTGTACCATACCCATACTCATACCATTATCTATACCATACCCATACCCACATCTGTACCATACACATACCCAAACCCGCATATGTATATACACATACCCAGACCCATATCTGTACCATACCCATACCTGTATCCATACCCATACCCATAATGATACCCATGCCCATACCAGTATCCATACCATACCATACCCATATCCATACCATACCCATATCTGTAACGTACCCATACCCATAACCATACCCACGGGCAAATTAACGTACTAATGGTAGTCAGCTAAAGCCCCTTTTACCTTCCAGTTTGCACACAAACAAACAAATAAACTAACAAACAAGCAAACAAACATTCCAGATGGGACGAGGACGGGGGAGGGAAGAGTGAAGGGGGAAGGGGGAGGAAAGGAGGAAGGGGAGGGGAGGGAAGATGGAAGGTGAGTGGGAGGGGAGGAGGAAGGGAAAGAGAGGGGAGTTTTAGTATTATATAGACAGGTAAACAAATAGATAGATAATTGAGAGTAAGTCAGCAGCTTCTCCTAACACCTCTTGCTATTCACACACATAACGAAAACGGCGTCTCTTCTAATGTTGTGAGCAGTCCGTACCTGAGCATCAGGAAATTCGAATTTGGGGGCTGCTGTGAACGGCCCACTGTACCTTTGAAATTCATTATTTCAAAAAACAAGCCGCGAAAGTCACCCCTCCAGAATACGAGCTTTCAGAAAAAACTAAGTTTCACGGCTGTATCTTTTACCGTTATTGCTTCACGGGTATGCTAGAACCCTCACCCGCCCACCCCTACCACATCCTCTGAACGCCAAAAATCGATATCTGGATCTCCGGAACAGCAAAATGGATCTAGATGAAATTTGGCACGATTAGAGACCTTAGTGGGAAAACCTCTAAAGCCAGAGTTTTATCCCGGTCGGTTGAATATTTCCAGAGGGCCAAAGTGTGAATTTTTGTGGACTCCGGTTGCTGGGCTTTTTATAGAAATCGTCGGAAACGAAACGGTCTCCGAACCGTGTAATCAGGAATTGCTGATTTTGTATTTGGTTCTTGGGCATGCTATCATTACCAAAAGTAAATTTGTATAGCTTTATTGTTGCTTGCGTGTAGAGGCGACTTAAGGAACATTTGCATGAATAACATGGTCTGCATTTTCACAATTTTTGGATAGTGGTTGCGCCCAACACCCCCTCATTTGAATTATTCATTGTTTATGCCGAGTCATTTAAGGTGCCACTTCCAACTGCCGTGCGATTGAAGGTGACATATAAAAATGTTTTTCTTGAACTATATGTGGCAGGCACAATACCATAGCTACCTCACAATTGTTTTAAAGTTTAGTTGCTTAAGGGTTCATAGAATATACTCTTGGTTTTTGTAATTTTTCCTTTTTTGATTAATTATACAGTTTCTGACTGGTATATTTTGAATTTAAAGTATTATTCCTGCCCTGTATTTGGATTCTTGTTGATTATTGAAACGATTTTAAGTAAAAATGTGACAACTTTTATTCCTTCAGGAGAACAGAGAGATAAGCATATGAACATTTTCAATATTGACACAACTTATGTAGATTATTAATTTTATTTATCGTTTTGCCATGTACTTGTTTACAAATTTTCGGTACACTGTCATAGTGTAATACAGTTTTCGAAAAAGTGCAATGTCTTGTGTATTGCTTGAGAACTTCGGGACTAAGAAGGAGTTGCGAATACAGGAAGTTTATGTGTACATAGACAAATATATATAATCACCATATAACTTTTCCGTTTAAAAGGTTTATAGTGGCGCTAGAAGGGGTCATTCTTCCGGTTCTCTGCAAGTATTTTTGGGGGAAAGTTGCTGGGATTACAGCTTTTACTATATGATATATATAAATTTTATATGTATACACACATATGTATATATATATTGTATATAATGTCATATATACTGTATGCATACATATATTTGGCGATATGGTGAACTTACCACAAGCTTTTGGAAGGCGCAGTTAACTAAGTGGGCGTCGTGGCCGAATTGTGCAGCGTTCACCTCAAGGTTGCTCGGTCCGTGGGTTGCTCCTGGCCTCCCTCCCACCAGTCCACCCAGCTGGAATTGAGTAGCAGTTGTCTGTTGGAGTCATGAAAAGGGTTTGGGGGTCATAGCCTCACCTATATCTATATATATATATATATATATATATATATATATATATATATATATATATATATATATATATATATATATATATATATATATATTGTATGTATATATTGACAATGTGGTCGTCACTGTGGTCAACTTCCACTTTGATAATGTTTTCATTCTATAGTATTCATAAGTAGTATTCTACTTATCATTTTCTCCCTAGCCTTAGACTTCTTCCCTATCACAGGAAATCTTTCCGCTCACATCTATTTTTTGCAGTTTACTGCTTACCTCTCCGTTTTTCACCTCTATGGTCCATTTCCTTCGATTGTCGTACCTGTATTATTTATTGGCCATTTCATTCAGTTTCCTTATATTTTTAGGTGTGCATCTTCTTTGTTTATTACTTTTCCTCACCTTCGTTGGTCTTGCGTTAAATTTGTTCTTCACTTTTATGGCTTCCTCCTGCCCTTTTCCTAGAGAGAGCCTTCCTGGAAATATTAGCATTGGTTTTGTTTGTGCAAACACCAAGGTTTGCGAGACAAAGGCCAACAGAGAGAGAGAGAGAGAGAGAGAGAGAGAGAGAGAGAGAGAGAGAGAGAGAGAGCACATAAAAGTGTTGAGGGGCTGAATTATTCAAAGAAGAGAGAGGATCAAAGATAGAAATGTTAAAGGGAACAAAACATTCCATTGATTTAAGAGAGAAAAATACCTGATTAAATGTTTCACACTTGTGGGGATGACGATTATCGTGTTTTAGGCCCTTCTCATTTTTGTATAAGTAAGTCTCGCTCTCTCTCTCTCTCTCTCTCTCTCTCTCTCTCTCTCTCTCTCTCTCTCTCTCTCTCACACACACACACACACAATTTGGAATAAAGTTCTCTTAGTTGATGTATCAGCCTTTGTTTAAGAAAGTCTCTCTATCCCTCTGCTATCTCTCACGGTGTCTTACTATGCCGTATATTAGGTTTTCCCTTGGTTGGTGTAGCAGTCATTTATAAATAAAAAGTCTCTCTCTCTCTCTCTCTCTCTCTCTCTCTCTCTCTCTCTCTCTCTCTCTCTCATTATGCCGCATTTTAGAATCAAGTTTTCTTGACACAGCAGCCATAATATAAGGAAGCCTCCTCAATGTGGCTATATTCACGGTAATCGAAGTAAAAGATATAGAATGCAGAGAACAGTGGAAGAGACAACGATTATAACAGCAAGAACTTATCTTATACAAGTAATACAAGTCACAAAGATAATTGAGAAAGAGATCTTTAGTCTGTGTCAGAAACATTTTGGTTTTCTAAGAAATGTCTGTTTATGAATTATTTATTGATAAGCTTGTAGTTGCACTGAGCTACTTTTACCAGCATGCAGTTTCATGTGTTTATTCTACAGTTGCATGCTCAGTCATCTATATATTCTCGAAATTCTACGCAGTTTTGTTTGCATATAGTTGAGTTCATCTGTCTATTAAAGATTCATTGAACTTTGGTTATACTGTATATGCTGTACATAAGGTTACGTATAATGTAGTCTACATTTTCATCGAGGTACATAAAAATTTTCGTAAATGCTGAAAACAAGCGTAAAGAAAACTACAGAAAATTTCTCCATATTAGCTTGATGTTCAAGAGCCTTACATTTTTGACTCCGTAGGGGGGTAGTACCGTCAGTGCACCTCATGGTGGGCATTGTTGGGATTACTTCAGGTTCTTTACAGCGTCCCTTCGATCCCAAGCTGCAACCCCTTTCATTCTTTTTACTGTACCTCCATTCATCTCCTTTTTCCCTCCTTCTTACTTTCCACCCTCTCCTAACAATTGATTCATAGTGCAAATGCGAGACTATCTTCCTTTTACACTTTACAAACGTATTTGCTGTCAATTTCCTTTTCAGCGCTGAATGACCTCATAAGTCTCAGCGCTTGGCCTTTGGTCTGAATTCTATATTGTATTCTATTCTTACGTTTTTGATGACGGAGCGCCCTCTAATAGCCCTCCCCCAATCCTCCGGTAAAAACAAGAAATCCGAATATCTAAATTCTCTCATCTTTTTTTTAGCCATTGGTAATTGTACTGTAACCAATGTTTCCTAAGTAAGTAATTTTGATAGTTTGCTATCCTGGCCGTTGAATTCCTTACTTTGACTTTTTATGAAAATCCATTGATTAAACTTGAGATATTACTGCTAACAATTACCGACAAAACAAATGGCATGACCAGAAGAATATAATTTTGTTTCACAGCAAGATAGGTGGATTTAATGTAACGTGAATAATGTGGGGTCAGGTGTGGACCTCTGATCACGGTCCCTTTTAGCCGAAGTATTTGTCATGTATACCTAATATAGCCTATACACACATACACACACACACACACATATATATATATATATATATATATATATATATATATATATATATATATATATATATATATATATAAAAATGAATGTCAATTACTACAATCCAACAGTACACTATGAAGATAAGGACCATAAAAACACTATATGCAGGTTCCAACCATATATTTCGGATACTTCTTCCACTGTATCCCTGGTCACTGGTAAAATATGAACAAACTGTATTCCTGGTCAGTGGTAAAATATTGACAAATGATGTGTGACGAGAGTATATACAAGGCATGCAGGTGTGGGAGTACGACGTTAGTGATATGCAGATGACCGTTGACCCGAGATGGAAGGAATAAAGGTTATTCCCTTGTGTTTCGGGCCTCGTTAGGTCCCGCCTGCGTCGATTTGGTGGGCGTAGTCGCTGGAATACCTGCTTGAGAAGAGGCCTGAGGATTAACTCGTCAGTGCACCTCATGCTGTCCACTGTAGGCATTACTTAAGGTTCTTTGCAGCGCCCCCTTGGTCCCTAACTGCAACTCTTTTCATCCCTTTTACTGTACCTCCATTCATATTCTCTTTCTTCCGTCTTACTTTCCACCCTCTCCTAACAATCGTTTTCCTCCTGTTACAACTTTAAAACCTTTTTATTCCCAATTTTTCTTTGATCGCTGAATGACCTCATAGGTCCCATCGGTTGGCCTTTGGCCAAAATTCTATATTTCATTCCATTCAATTCCAACTCCTCGGTAAAATCCAATTTACAATGTTCCTGACAAGTTCATATTGTTTGTTTGACTGATGATGGCAGATTCTAGCATATTCCCGTTGTACGGACAGTTACATTTGAAACCAGCTTGGCCCTACTCCACTCTAATCCTAATACGTAGGAAAATCCTCGAGCTCTCTGAAGTATATCGTTCAGATCTTTTGTGCTCAGGTAATCTTTGCGAGATTGATCTACCTGTCTCCCCAACGTAAATCTCATAACAGATACTGTATGGCATGAACCCCGGCGTCTGCTTTTTTTTTTTTATCATTTAAATATACGTTAATGAGTAAACTCCCGACGGATTTAGGGTAATGAAAAATAAATGGCTTGTTTGATTTGAGTTGTTCAGTTGCTTTTTTGTTGTTCTTATTGTAAGGAAGCTTCATTTTGTTGTTAAAATCTATTTGTTGTTTGTGGGACCACTGTAGTATATGTTGTTCGCTTTGGTAAAGCGTTAGATGTTGACGGATCGTATCGAATTCTTTTTCACATGGGGACCTAGAAAAAAAAAATTCGATACGATCCGTCAACATCTAACGCAACTGCTCTACCCACCATACATTGTCGAGAAGGCTATTAACAAAGCGAACAAAATATACTACAGTAGTCCCACAAACAACAGTCAAAGAGACTTTAACGAAAACTGTAACCCTTCAAATCTAATAATCCGTTTATTTTTTTATTATCCCAAATCCATCGGGAGTTCACTTATTAAATAAGAAAGTAATCGCGAAAATATTTATCGGTTTATTGCTCATACTTCGACATTTGGAGTGTGTAGGAAATATATTTAAGATTTTATTTGATAGGCAGTATTAATGTTAAATACCTTCCTGGAATTGTAATAGCTCTTCGGTATCAGTGCCAATAGTAGTTTTTTCTGGTGGTTTATGGACATGGTTGGCCAAATCAAACTCGGTCACCACAAGTAATCGTTGATTAACAGTAAACAGATCTCTTACAAAGAAGCAGCTTAAATCCGAAAATACAAATCAGCATAAAGAATGATCCATTACGGAAGTGAATAGTGGGAAGATGTTGCCAAAACAGAGTTCACAATTTCCTCACAAGATATGCGAAGCTAGTTGTGCGCGGTGAGGCTGAGGGATCAGCAGGAATCAGACAGCTTTTGTCAGTTTTCACTCGATCATAAATTTCTCTGTCGGTTTTACCAAGTTTTTAGATTTTATTATGTACGTTGCTAGCTATCATCATCTATGATAAACTGAATTACCATGGGATTGTGAGCTGTGGAACGCTGTTCTTCCTGTCGCCATCAGTTGTTACTTTAACACGCACACACACACACACACACACATATATATATATAGATATATATAAAATATATTTAGAGTCAGGCACTATGAATATTCTTTAACTTCCGGTATTCATATTCATTGTAACATATTCGTGTGTGTAATTATTTATACCATCGGTGCATGCCTATTGCTTCATTATATTGTTTCTTTCAGTTCAGTACCGGTAACGTGAGAATATTTCAAGTGTTTACATTGGGTTCTATTATTTTGATCGTAAGGAAATATGTTTCGGAACGTTATGTACTAACATTAGTTTGTGTCTGTGTATGGGTGTATATTTTTTGTGTGTACATAGCTGTATGAGATGATAAAGGTACAGAGGAAGACCGACGTATAGAATAAAAAAAAAATGTTCACCGGACTATTCCGAAACGGGCCACAGGAGTTAATGGAAATACCTGGAAATCGGCAGCCAATCTCTGAGACTGCCATTTGATCCGGGCTGTGTTAGGTGGAGTGAAAGACTCTAAGGCACCCCTAAGCCAATGGTTATATGTCTCTCTCTCTCTCTCTCTCTCTCTCTCTCTCTCTCTCTCACTATATATATATATATATATATATATATATATATATATATATATATATATATATATATATATATATGTGTGTGTGTGTGTTGTCTCCATTTTATCAATGATAAAATTGCGTACCGCCGTTGTATTTTGAACCTTGGTGTAAATATTATTCCACATATAGAAAACAGTTGAAGATGTTTTTAGATATCACTGAAATATGCTTAATGCACAGTGGTACAAATTTGAAGGTACTGTCGTGTGATACTGGGAAAGTCCATACAAGCATATTTATATAACAGGAAGGTGGTGTAATTTTTTGGCCCTCCGGGGTATTTCGATTCGAAAAATAATCATTTTAGTTTTCTGTAAAAGAAAGCTATTTTGCCGGCTTTGTCTGTCCGTCCGCACTTAATTCTGTCCGCCCTCAGATCTTAAAAACTACTGAGGCCAGAGGCCTGCAAATTGGTATGTTTCTCATCCGCCCTAAACGTACCAAATTGCAGCCCTCTAGCCTCAATAGTTTTTATTTTATTTAAGGTTAAAGTTATACATAATCGTGTTTCTGGCAACGATGTAGGATAGGCCACCACCAGGCCGTGGTTAAAGTTTCTTGGGCTGCTGCTCATACAGCATTATACCGAGACCACCGAAAGATAGATCTGTTTTTGGTGGCCTCGATTATACGATGTAGCGGCTGTACAGAAAACTCGATTGCGCTGAAGAAATTCGACACCTTTTTTAACTTGTTTATATAACGAACATACCGAGACAGTTTTGTTCAAAGGTGATGAAAAATTGCCTCATTCACAAGATGTAATATCAAGTATTCATAAAAAAAATGAACCGAAACTATGTGAAAATTCCAAATTTTATTAGAAATAACAAAAGGTATGAATGACAAGTCAGCTTGGTTGATTCTGAGTAGTGGGAAAGCCGGCGTGTACAGCGAGTTTTGGTGGTTTACAGTCATGAAGTGCATGGTTATAGTTATAGGATAGAGGAAAGTCGACTTTCAAAAGCCTGGCTATGTAGAAAAAAAAGGTAAGTATACCTTAGTTTAACCAGACCACTGAGCTTAACCAGACCACTGAGCTGATTAACAGCTCTCCAAGGGCTGGCCCGAAGGATTAGATTTATTTTACGTGGCTAAGAACCAGTTGGTTACCTAGCAACGGGACCTACAGCTTATTGTGGAATCCGAACCACATTATGACGAGAAATGAGTTTCTTTCACCAGAAATAAATTCCTCTGATTCTTCATTGGCCGGTCGGAGACTCGAACGTGGGCCAGCAGAGTGCTAGCCGAGAACGATAACCAACCGTCCAACTGGCTATGTAGAAGTTTTCCACACGAGTGAACGTCGCACACTTGAAGAAGCTACTCAGGGGAAAGGTACCAGTGACAAATAGTCAACAAGCTTCATAAACGTAAACAAAGCTTTTCTCATGTCATGGCCCTCCTCAGTCTTCCATTTACTTAGGGAATAAAACAATGGTAGATCGGAGATGTGCATTTTTTACATTCCTGCAGTGCACTCGGAAGGTGAATGTAGTATTAGGTTAATACGGTACAGTACATCATATCGATATCTATAATGAGTTATTTTTAAAGAACATGTCATTAGTTGTATACAGACTTACTAAAGCCATTGTTATATACAGTTCTAAAAACAAGGTTAAGTATGTCGAGTCCGTAAACTGTGTTGTAATTTGCAGAACTACTGACATTTCAACGTAAATTAGTGATTATCAGGCTTTGTTTATAGAGAAACAGGAATGAAGCTGCTCCTCTGGGGATATTTGTAAAGCTGAAGATTCTGCGAATAGCCTTTTGATGTAATCATTGTAGGTATTATTATGTTATTAGTGATATTAATCAGCGGTGCAGGTTAGCGTTTGACGTTTTATGTGTTTATATATGTTTACTGTGATATTAAGATATCTTATACGTGTGCATGGATACATACGCAAGCATATAGTTCTGCATCCTTTATATCTCATTTCTTTTAAATCTTCAGCTGAAAACCTTTATGGACAAGGCTAACAGATTATAAACCTAAGAAGGCTCTAAAGGGAAATCAGCCTGCAGAGGGGCAAGCTATAGGAAAGGGTAATAAATAAAGATTAGGGAGTAGAAATAAAAGCCGATACACCTGAACTGAGGAGACGTCAGCAGAGAGCAGTAATGAATTTGCCTCTCTAGCTTAAACATTTGGAGACCAAAAGATTCCACAACTGCACTAGGCAAACTATTCTTCATTTAAGTTGTAGCCAAGATAAAATTCTTAGGAAACTGATTAGTAATAAACCTGATACTAGAAAACGCCACACTTTGCAACAGCATCCTGCCAAGTGTAGGCTGCTGCTGCAAACACTATACTATACTATTTGTACATTAGTGGACAAAGAAGGGCTGAAATTATTAGAAATGTAGAAAAAAGTCACTGTCAAAAACTCGGGCAAAGAGTGTTTTGCGGTGGTTTGGTCATTTGGAGAGAACAGAGGGTGATAATTTGGTAAGAGGGTTTTAAAA
>NC_089743.1:58319623-58349623 GCF_040412425.1 Macrobrachium rosenbergii
TAAAAGAAAACTGTTGTGACGGCTTTGTCTGTCCATCCGCACTTTTTCTGTCCGCCCTCAGATCTTAAAAACTACTGAGGCTAGAGGGCTTCAAATTGGTCTGTTGATTATCCAACCTCAAATCATCAAATATACCAAATTGCAGCCATCTAACCTAAGTAGTTTTTATTTTATTTAAGTTAAAGTTAGCCATAAGCGTGCTTCTGGCAACGATATAGACCAGGCCACCACCGGCCCGTGGTTAAAGTTTCATGGGCCGGGGCTTATATAACATTTTACCGAGACCACGAAAGATAGCTCTATTTTCGGTGGCCTTGATTATATGCTGTACAGAAAACTCGATCGCGCCGAAGAAACTTCGATGCATTTTTTAATTGTTGTTTGTAGTGATTGTTATTTGTGGCACTACAACATGGAAAGGAAAGGTAATTGTGTTCATTAGTGGAACAAAATTTCGTGACAGTAGTGGCTAACGACGTTCTGTGTGAGTCTGCTTTTCTCAAGTCATACTTCTTCTCTTTTGTGTAGCAAGGGTCATTTTGTATCCACTTCATCAGGTAGCGTATTTCTGTCTGTTTGTCTGTCTGTCTGTCTCTCTGGTTTTTACATAATTATGCTCGTTTGTTTAATGGTGGTCTGGACGTTTCTGAGGAGGTTTTCTACCCCCGTTTAAAGATTTTGAAGTGATATTTTCGACGCTATTTCATTAGATTTTGAAATGCACTGTTCCCAAGTTGTTCTTTAGCTCTCTGGGCTTTTTGCTTGGCCACCTTCATCTGGCACGGAAAAGACACTAGCATTAGTTTTCTCTGAGGTACTGAACTTCTTTTAGCTTTGGAATGCTGTTTTCTCTCGTATGTATTTGTCTAAAACTCCAGTTAAGGATCGTAAACTCCATTGGTTCTTGATGGGCTGTAAAGTTTCATTGGATATCAACAGGTAAAATGATTTTATTGTTATATATATTTCAATATTTTAGTGTATGCAGATACTGTATTGAACTTTCTTTTATTCCCTTTCCATTACTTTCTTCTCCCATCATTATTCTTATTCCTTACCCGCCTTCTCACTTTGTTTCCTGCCACATGAAACTGGAAGTGTAGATGGGGATTGGAAGCACAGGCTAAAGTAAATCCTTTGTCATGACTTCTCAGAGCTATCTTAGCGAGACTTTAGTATATTGCTTATATTTCATGATTATTATTCGAGACTGGAGGAGGGAATGAACTCCAGACAGCGACTACTCTAGAAGGTAGTGGCAAGCGTAGCCCTAGCCCACCCCTCCTTTTCTGTCTCCTCTTTCTAAACGAACAAAACGGTTGCAGAGGAGAACTTCTTCTCCCACAGTGTAGTTAAACTTTCCACACACATTGGTGATGACAAGCTGACAGCAATGTGCCAGAAGTCTGGAATTTGCTGTTGCGCAAGCTTACCCTCCAGCCGGGCTAGTCAACACCCAGCTTGTTAATTCACCAAGAATTTACAGCAGAAACTACTTTCAGTATTCTTCAATATGTCCGAGTTTTTCTGTATGTGGCCTGTATGGTGAGGCTTAAGGTGGCCGATAATGGACAGTGAACAATCTCGATGTATTTGGATAACTTACCCAGTGAACTTGTGACAGTCTGAAAGCAAAGTTCATAAAAACAGGAGAGCTTGAGACAAACTTTATATCGTAGTCCTTTTGCCGTTTATTTGTAAATACTAGAGGATATTAAACCTGTAAATTTTTTGTAAGTATGATTCTCCTTCCACCTCCCTTGTTGGTTTATCTAAAATTCTTAAAACGCAAAGTTTAAATATGAAAGTACTGAAGAAACTAAGTTGAAACTGAATCAGAACGGAAATACTTCAATTTAGACGCTTATAAAGCATTTACCAAAGGGTGAGAGTTAAAGACATAAAAAGTATACATGAAACTATCTTGCACTCGAGGTCTCCATGGAAAAAATGTAAATATGTCAATGCCTTGTATGGGCTAACCCTGCTCTAGATTTTCAGAGATTTGTAGACCGTAATGTGCTTTCGCCAGTCAACAGTTTTGACAGTTGCAGCAGGCAAATAAAGCTACAAAAGAAACTTCTGTTTAATGTTTAATAAGCAAATAGCACGGCAGGTGTAATTGAGTGGCAGCGACTAGTGTTTTTAGATTAAGCTACCCTTGTGCTGGCACGGGGTGTTGTTCTTGGGCAGTCTGTAACAGCATTAGAGCCAACAAATTAACAAATAACCATGTATAGGCAACCGCCAGATTTATAAGTCAGTCAAGTATACAATATACAGAGCAAGATGAATTCTGTAGATTAATAAATTTACACTACAACAGAATTCTATTATCAAAACGTCTACGTAATAAGTTAATGTTTGTGCGTATATAAAGTTAGTATTAATCTCTCAATATCTATGTAAACAAACAAAATATAAGAACTTGCAAGTCGGGCAGTGGAAGGTTCCTTTTGCAGTTTGCCACCTTTGTTTACGCTTCACTCAAAACGTCCGATGCAAAAAATAACTAACACCTCAAAGATATGTACAAGAACAGTAATCAAATTCAACAGATCTCTCTCTCTCTCTCTCTCTCTCTCTCTCTCTCTCTCTCTCTCTCTCTCTCTCAGTTCGAATATTTTTTTCAGAGTCTATACGTACTGTTTTACTCTGTCTCGATGCGGTTCGAATGTTATCTTTTTCAGTCTGTATATAAGTACTGTTTTCTTTTTATTCTTGAATTAGAAAAACTACTCTCTCTCTCTCTCTCTCTCTCTCTCTCTCTCTCTCTCTCTCTCTCTCTCTCTCTCCTTTAAACACTTGGAATTGTAAATATCTGTGATTCTAGAAGTCTATAAAAAGAGAAAAAAATAGCTGTGAATAATGTGAATTTTAGTTAAAGAGTTGATTCCGGGAGTCTTATATTTGTTGTCATATCTGTGAGTAAATTATTGATCAAAATGCCAGTGAGGAAATTAAGATTTTGTGCAATAGTCTTAATGAAGAATGATTTACAGAAGGGAAATTATATTCTTACTCCAAATACCTGTAACATATGTGGAATTAGATGGTTTCTAGAAGGCAGTGTTTAAGTTACATTTTTCTGTAATTTAATTACGTATATACCTTTGTAAAATCATTTATTCCCGTCGGTTATATAAAGATTTATTAAGTCAAACTGGCATCGAATAGTTTACCTTGATCATATTATGAAAAGCATGTGAGAGAATGTGAGAAAGATGATCAAGAATGAATATGAACCGAGATGTGTTTAAGAACTGCATGTTTAATAAGGGCGCAGTTTCGTTATTTTAATTCCTTGATGTAATGAAATTGACTATTTTAAGATCCGCCAATGAGATGGTCCGGCTTGTTTGTTTGTTGGCAGGATTATGTAAAGATAAATACAAGGATCCTTACAAAAATGTTTGCAAGATTCACTGTTGCAAGTAAAAGTGATTAGTTTTTTTTTATTTTGATCCACGATATTTTTTTAAAACTCGGGAACGATGTTGTTAAGGTAGTTTCCTTGTTTCTCCTTCCCTCCAGTGTTTTCGTCAGATTGGCGAGTTTTCGTCTGTCACGGTCTGAGACTCTGAGTGACAGCGGCAGTCAGGTTTTGGGTGGCAGACAGATCGGTTTCTTGGTGACATTCAGCCAAGAAAGCAGCAGCAGCATGTTTTGATAGAGCAGCGGAAAGTCACTTTGTTTGGTAAGAGGGGTTATGGACCTGTTTACTGCGGCGGGAGGATGAGATCCTCTACATGTGTGATTTGACTTCTGGAGTAGCAGCGAGAGGATATTGCGACGGTAAAAGACTCTCGACGAGTCGGTGACTTCATCTGTGCTGAGGATGAGGCGTTCCTGTTTTGACTGTTCGATGAGTCGCCGATTACGTTTTATGTTTATCCTGGTTGGCGGTAAAGGACTGCCTCGACAATTTTCGGAATTCGTCTGTTTTTGTTTTGTGCTGCTTTGGTGATATGTCACCGTTATTGTTTGCTGTCTATCCTTGAGTTTAATTTCACTGAGCATGTATTTCATTATTATTTAGTGGTGTAGAGTAAGTGTATGGCTCTGGAAATTTGCTGTTTATATTTTTGAATTTGATGTTCTTTGATTTTTATGCCTAAGATTTTATTTCATAGTAGTTTATTATTATTCTCCTGACTACTGTAAATTGTTTAATGATCATTTGTTTGTGCTTAAATGTTATTTTGAATTTCTTAGATTTTTATGGCGTGTTTATTATTGTGACTACTATAAATTACTTAATGGTCACTTGTTTGTGCTTAAATGCAATGTTAATGATCATTTATTGTCTTTTTGCCACCTAAAACCTGTATGGTCACATGTTTGTGCTTAAATGTAATGTTAATGATCATTTATTGTCTTTTTGCCACCTAAAACCTGTACTCTGTTGTAAATATGTAAATTTGTATGTAATAAATTAGTCTTGAGGTATTTGTCATTTTGTTTTGCACCCTCCTCTGGCTTGTCCCCGGTCCCTCCAGCCATTCCAGTCCCATATGATTAATTTTGTGTAATGGAATCTGCAGAACCAAAAGTGGTTCATAACATTGTTATAGGCGTATATTAAGAGAGAGGTGAGCTTCCTGCTCTGAGAAAAAAATTAATGTGGGTAACCATGCCTAACATGCCTATCTTCTAATAGTAAATGGCATAGTTTTGCACGCTCTATTGAATACACTGGCAGTCTGCTGATGGCCGTTTCTGGTTGTTGCTCATTTATTTTATGAATGATTAATCTTTACGGGTCTTCATATACTTGTTGCTCTTTTATTTTATGAATGATTATTCTTTACGGTACTTCATATAATGAAAATTCTTGAGTATTTAAAGAAATTAGTTTGTCGTCCTTGTCTTCAGAACGTGATTATAATTATACAGGCGCTGACTTCAAGACCCTGACTTACTTGCTAAGATCACAAGCATTGCAAAATATCTAAATTTTAATATCAAAATGTTTTAAGTTATTTAAACTCCACAACAAATACAAAGATTTGATTTGATTTGATTTTTTTTGACTGAGTTATTAATAATTAAACTTGATTTAGTGAGGTGGAGACTTGTTTGTTTCCCTGTAATTAACTTCCACGTTTAATATGAATTTGAACGGGCTTTATACTACTTTACTTTGCGAGGCCTTAGTCACTGGACGACCACTGAGGAAATTTAAAAGCATGTATCTGTTCTTCGTTGCTCTGTTGACTGAAATAAAATATCCCACTATTAATTTTAGAGAACGATTGAACATCCACCAGTGCCTTGCATTCCATGGTCACATATGAAAACCAAGAATCTCTAAATTGACTGGTTCAGTTGCTGCATCTCAGTCTTAAAGCTCTGAAATTTTAGTCTTACTGTGTATACTTGTGCATTGTAATTCTGTCGTCTAGTTTTGAAGTCGCTGACCATTTTTTTCTCCGTCTTGGACGAAATGAGGATATGCTCTTGATATTTTGATAATTTTGCTTTGGAACATAAGCTTATTAGTTTATTCTGTAGCCTTCATCTGTTATTTTTTTTCTTATTCTTATAGGCGTCTTTACTCTCGGCGTTAATGGTGTGTTATGGACATTAGAACGTGCCTATAACTTGCACTTTATTGACCCGGTCTAAGAAGGTATCTTTTAATGCATTGTCATGAAAAGGTATTGTGTGGCTTTGTGCTTTAGCATGAGTGGCAATAAACACAGGAAGGGGGGGTAAAGGAAGTAAATAATGTATTTTAGGAAAGGAAAACTTATTTTTTGTAAAATGTCCATGCAGGAGACAAAGTATGGATTGGTGTTCCAGAGGATTAATGAAGCAATCAAGAAGACAGTAAAAGAAAAAAAGGGTAAGTTACAAAATATGGGAACAAGTCTAAGCAATTACCCTAAGGAGAAAAATACGTTGTTTGGTAGGAAAGTCAGTACAACTGAACAGGTTTTTGAAAGAGAAGATGGATCCTAGCATATATGGGAGAGATCCTGCTTGATGGGAGTGCATTTATGTCGAGATTGAGTTGGTTTTTTTAAAGAGTTGTTAAAAGTAAACGATACGTGAGAGAGAAAGAGATATGAAGCAAGAACGGAGCACGGTTAAGTAAATGTGAGAATGCATGTGGAAATGACTCCTGAAGATGTAAGGAAGAGAGTTCAGAGGGGAATGAATGGAATTATTCTACAAGTTTACATTATGACGTGTGATTTTGAATTATTGTGATGGTAGTAAAACGAAGTGGATGGCAACTGTATGTAAGGTATGTCCGAAGAAGGAAAACAGTACAAATAACGAGTGAAAGGAGTGATTTTCCCATTATATAAGTTATGGTGGCATAACGTTACATAGTATAGCTAGGAAGGTTTGAATTGACCAAGTAATACATTTGACACAGCTGGTTGGAATGGCAAGAGCAGTGTCGACAGGGAAGCGAGTGTGTTGATCGAGTGTTTCTTATGAAACAGATAAGTGCGAAGATTAAGAGAAGAGGGAAAAAATAAAGGAATGCGTAGATTCCTAGAAAGCTAATATAGACGAAAGCAAGCTTGTGTAAATGGGAGAGGGACCGATTTCTGACTGAGGGGGGAAGTCATAGACAAATTGGTAGATATAGCTGAAGATTGTGGAATCGGAAAGGTGATAATGAATGGCTTGCGGAGTTGATGTTTGAAGATGATTGTGTTAGTTGATGATAGTGAAGACGACTACAAATTTGGGATACAGTTGAAACAGAAGAAAGCTGAAATTGAGTATTGGCAAAAGTAATGTTGTGAGAGTAAATGGGAGCCACGAAGGTTGAGCAAGGAATTTTGATTTGGATGATGGAAGAATGGCAGCAGCTGATGTGTATAGATATTATTGAGTAAATTTAAGGAATAGTGATAGGATGAGAGGCGAGGTTAGTTACTGAATGGGTGAAGGAAGGACGGTAGCAAAGTCAATGAAACATGTTTGAAATGCTTAGCCAATTTTATGGAAGTGGATTGTGGGATTTAAATCCAAATGCAAAATGTGGAAGAGGAGATGACATGTTTGCAAAGGAACCGTGGGATTGGGAGGGGTGGCGGGGTGAGAAATGTAGATTTATGACAAGTCACAAATTGAAAAGAGGTAACCAGGTTTTGAGGTGGTTTACTTACATAGAGAAAATGCAAGATTGTTTGGTGGTGAAAAATTATGTATAATTCTTTGGAATTGGCAAGGTGGGAAGGTAGACCTACAAAGTGCTGCACAGGTGGGATGAAAAAGTTATTGGGGCTGAAGAGTTTAATATTCAGAAAGTACAAGAGTATGTGAAAAGTAGTGGCGAGCGACACAGTTTGTGTAGGGATGTCGATGCATTGCTGATTAGCCTTTTGTTTATACGTTATTGTGTAAGTAATGCTTTTATAAACTTACATTATATATACTATTTGCCTAAGGGATATTCCTTGGGTATCGTTATTCAACTTAGTCGTTTTAAAAGACCAGTCTGAATATACTTTGAATTTTTCTCATTTTGTTATTGGTAATGGGAAGTTAATTAGATAAATATGAAACAAAAATTCATAGATAAAAAAAAGATGACTGATTCACCTCAGAGATATGAGTTAGAATTGAATTTTTGCTGAATTTTCAACCACTAAGGCTGTGAGCTCAACAGAGATAATCTGTCGCCAATTTTCCTTCCTTTCATATATAGCTTTTGTTAAAGATTAGCTTGATTAAATGGCAGGTATTTATCTGAGAATGAGAATTTGATATTTCGTAATTTACCTCGGTTCTCGCCGGATTGCGCGATTGAAGACAGATTTTAAGTTTTGCGTTGTAAGACTGAAACCATACTGTTGTAACTTATATTGATTCTCCATTTGAAGGATGACTAAAGATTCGATTACCAGTTGAAGAAAGAAAACCTCCTCTCAAGGAAAACGTCCAACTTAAGAAAAAATAGCCAGCCTGATGTTCGGCAAATTTTTTTGCAGTTTTATCTTTTCATGTACAGCACATGGATAACAGTTATATGTCTTCCATCCTAAATCTCACCTTCCTTTAAAGGTTGCGTGTGTGTTGCTGTTTCTTTTTCGTTTGTTTGCATCAGAATTTTACAGCGAAGGAGCTTGTCTTGGTCGTAGTTAATCGCCAGTTTTCTGTCATGTGTCCGTCTGATTATCAATATCTCTCGATTTTAATATCCGAGCTTTTCATGTTTCCATTTTTGTAGGGTTTTGTTGTTTTAAAAATGTTTTTCATTTTTTCTTCTTGACTTTTTTCTTTTTAATTTTTAAGGTAAAGATAGCAAACTTTCTTACCGCCGGAGCTTTCCTGTCTGCGATTTGTTTGTTATGTCTTCCTTTTATTGCTTTTCCTTGTGGGTTGGGGGGGGGCAGGGTTGTTTTCCCGAAATTTCATTTAATATAGATTTTTATCCAAATTCCTCAGTAGTTTTCCGCATCCCCGTTATTGATTGCTTTGCAGTTTAGGTTTGTATTGTATTTCTCGTTTTCTTTCCAGATCTGTCGTGGCGTCTGCGGCCAGCAGTCTTCTTATTGGTATGTTTTATTTCAGTTTCACTTTAGCATTTCAGTTATCTCTGGAAACCGTAAATTTTTATTTCAAATGAAGACATTCATAAATTTTTCTTAAGAGCGTATTCGCTAAAGAATTTCTAGCTTTTTTTTTTTTTTTTTTTTTTTTTTTTTTTTTTTTTTGTCCCGTGAAATATCTCAAGAATTGTTGGGTTGAACATATATTTTACATTTTTGCTAAGGAAATCCTGTCGTTGGTTAGTGAAATCGGTAATTTTTTTGTCTTCGTGAATTCCCTTAGGATTTCATTGCTGTGTTAATGTGAAGTTACGTCAAGAGTCGGTCGCCTTTAAATTCGATAAATTTGTTCTTTGAAAATTTCCTTAGAATTTTTAATGATCATGAAACTGTAATATTTGATCTTGGTTATTCTCTCAAAATATCTTTGTTAGGGAGAATTTGCTGGAAAATTTTACTGTTTACAAATTATCTGTTGAATTTTTGTCTCGTGGATATTTCTAAGTTTAATCAGATACACAAGGATATTGTAATAATTCGTAAAAATTGTGATGTTTGTATAAATGATGGAGGTTTAAATCGAAATATCTTTTAAACTCTGATGCTGATAAGTAATCCATGCACAAATGTAACGTTTAATTTAGGCTCAGTCAGCATTGACGAGGAATATTAGCCGAATGGCAGTTCTGTTTTTATTTATTTGTTTGTACATTTTGCAAACCATACCATTTTGTACAAAAACATCACGAAAAAACAAAATTATAGAGTTTTCTTTTCTTCTCCGCTGCTATAGACCCATTAGGCTAAATGTTTTGGTAACCATTACATTAGTTTTCCCTGCTTCCATGGCTGGTTTTGTAAGTGAGTATTTTAGCTGTATTAATTCGCTTTCATATATTTTATATCTATTTGTATTTTTTCACTTCACTTTTAAGGCTAGTATCATAATTTTGTTATTTTGAATAATAATAACAATAGTAATATTGTATGTAGGTACGATACCCTCTTTCAAACACGCTTATTTAAATACTTTGGCAGCATCAGCCGATATGATCTTGTACAATATTTTCTCTATCTTTCTTCTAACTCCTTTCTCCGTGGCACACAACAGAGCTAGTAGGCGGCCAATATTCGTGCTTCAGAAATGGTGAAAAATATTCGGAATTCATGTGCTTGCTTTAATCAAGGCCAAAGAAATGGGCCTTGGCTTTAATGGTACATTACCTTACTGCCAAAAAGTTATATGCATAGACAGGTCCTTAGAGAAGGCCTGTGTCGGGTTCGGCGTGGCTGCTAATGGAGAGAGTAGTAGGTAGCAGCGGTTTTCTTCTGAAGGCAGGTATGGTCAACTTTTCTACCCTCCGTAGGGTTATGATCATGGCGGAAAAATCTAGATATAGAAGAGAATGAGTTAAATCTCTGTCTGTCTGGGTTAGAGAAAGATGAGAGAATGGTTATGCTAGATATTTTCAGTGTAAAGGGGGATGACAGATTAATCATAGGATTTGACTGTGTGTGACAAATGCGCCTTATAAATTTTGTTTTGTGAGCAACACATAGCCCAGAGATGATATCAGTATAATTTTAAAGATGAATAAAGCACAGATTGAGGAAACAATTTATTTTTTAGCCAAGTTCTATAACAAATACTTCAGTGTTTGGAGTTTTTGGATTCAAAATGTAGTTTATATGTTCTTATCATTTAATCTCTGATAGTTGCTTCAACACGTATATGAACCTACGCTGTCATATATGGAGTATCCGCTCTTGCCTACCTTCGGCTGTTCTTTAGTTGTCTCTGAAAAAAAAAAAAATCCTAATGCTACCTGGGTCACATAGTGTGACCCAATGTGACCTACCTTGTTTGCATGTTTCTGAGACGTCTCTCTTGTTTTGCATTCATACTGTTTTTTTTCTAGCTTTTGTGATAGGGAGTACATATTCCCCGTGTCCAATGACTGTCTGACCCTGTTTACCACATTTAGTGTTAGTGTTTTAAAGTCTGTAGTTAATGTCGCTGTTTCTGTGCATTGTACATGGTTCTTTGTCCCTGGGTACAGGACAAAGGTGTGATGGAGTGAGTTTCTCCCATGTGTGTCCTCCTCTCAGAGCAAAGAGAACAGTGCGCAGGCCATAGTGCCTTCATAACGTAGTGAAAAGCTTTTTGTGTCGTGAGATCATTCTGGGCTCAGGGAACGTTTTTCAGTGGCCCACGTGATCACACACGTTTGTTTTCCTGACACCCTTGCGTTAGTGTGCTTTCTCTCCCTTCTCTCACTTCTGCGGTGATGGAAGAGAACAGGAAACCTGAATTGCGGTGTTGTACAGGCAAGGACGAGCCCTGCAGTAATTTCATGTCACCGATAGATGTTGACCCCCATTTGGTGTGCATCTCTTGCAGGGGTCAGGAATGTTCCCATGATGCCTCTTGTGGAGAGTGCTCAAGTGAGGAAAATATGAAAGAAGATGGAGGAAGAAGACCACCCCCATCTCCAGAGAACCTTCCCCATTCCTTCTCTCTTCCCCACCGTTGCTTCTCCATTAACCGTAACTCCCGGTAAGGATATTTTTCCTCTCTCTTTGCCCACTAGTAGCCGACTGGGTTTGGCAAGCTCTTTGTCAGGTCCTCAAGGAAGAGTTCCAGGATAGCAGCACAACAGAGTTGAAGGATTCAAGTGGGAGTATGGGAAAGAAGACCAGACCAGAGATACCCTATAGCCCTTCCCAACCGATCGATGACCAGAGAGTGGAAGAATGGGACTGTTGTTCACACAACCAGGCGAGACAGAGATCCCCATCAACAGTAAGGAGGAGCGGGTCCTACGCCGGATCGGAACGGGAACACCGCTGCCATTGAAGCAGTGGTTCTCCCCAGTACTCACCCAGGGGTAGTTCCTGATCTCGTTCCAGAAGCAGGTCACAGAGGTATACCTTCTTGAGACAGGAGTGGAACAGAGCGGAGTGGGATGGAGCGGAGCAGCACCCCTCTCGACACTGATTGCCAAGATGGCGGACTGACAGGAAATAAGGGAAACGTCGCTTCTCTGGTTCAGGAGATAGGACCTGGGAACTGAACTACTATAAGGGTGTCCACAGCAGGGCAGGGTCCCATGCTTCTCATCGTTCCAGACATTGGTCACCAGAATGGGACAGTGGGCATGGCGTCAGATACAACTCAGCCTCCCCATGACATCGGTTACCAGACAACCACCCAGCAGAACGAGACAGAGACCAGGAGATACCGGGACCATCTACTCTGATAGGTGCCATATACTCAGTAACCTAGAAGCGAGAGGCATGAAGGACTCCTTCTCTGTGGCCTTGCTCAGGTTGACTCTAAGAGGGCATTCAGTTGGCACTGTGGCCCAGAGTAGGCCCCCACTTGCCTGGAAACAGTTGTTTCGGCAATAAGGCCACCCAGCCCCTCGGGGGAAACCATGAGAGGAAAGAAGGAACTAGATGAGGTTTGGACCCTTCCACCCCTGCATCAGACCAAGGTGGGGGGCTGTCTGGGGAACAAGTGGCCAGATCGGCAGTAGTACAGAGCAGAGGAGGGGACAGTCCAGACCCTCAGGAAGGGATACATCCTCCCCTTCAAGCAGAAACCACTGTTGGCATCAGAACCATTTGAGTTCCCCTCTTACTGGAGTGACTTGCCCAATGAGAGGTCCCTGCAGTGGGAGGTAGGAGACATGCTACAGAGGGGGGGCAGTAGGAGTAGCAGTAGGCTTCTACAGCCGCCTCTTCCTGGTGGAGAAAGCATCAGGTGGATGGAAGCCCATCATAAATTTGTTGATCCTGAAGAGCTTCATGCAGCTGACTCTGTTCAAAATGGAGACGGCCCAGTCGATCGTGGCAGCGATCAGGGAGGGAGACTTCATGGTCTCATTGAACCTTCAAGACACATATCTCCACATCCTGATGCACCCCTCGTTCAGGAAGTTCAGGGCCCTCCGCTTTGGCCTCGCGACAGCCCCCCAAGTATTCACCCAGGTTTTTCAACTGGTGTCGGAATGGTCCCACAGGAGAGGCATCAGACTACGGAGGTACCTGGACAACTGGCTCATTCTAGCACCTTTGCCAGAACAAGCCACGAGAGACAGGGATGCAGTTCTGCAGTTGTGCAGGTACCAGGGAATTTTGATCAACCCTCCAAAGTCAGACTTAGTTCCGACACAGAGGATCAGATACCTGGGCATGATAATAGACACCGTGAGAGTGAAGGCCTACCCTTCACAAGAGAGGTTAGCCAAGTTCCTAAAGATATGCAAATCCTTCCTGTCCAGCCCTTGCCAATCAAGGAAGAAGTGGCAAGCCCTGATTGGCCACCTGGTGTCCTTAGAAAAATTGGTACCCAGGGGCAGGACCCGTATCGGTTCCTTGCAATGGAGAATGAAGGAGCAGGACGAATGCCATGCATAATTTGGCATGGGGTTGATAAGCATGACAAGGAAGAGCCTAGATGACCTGCAGTGGTTGAAGAACCCAGAAAACCATCTCCAAGGAGTACAGTTAAGCCACCCAACCCCGGAGATGCTGGTATACTTTGATGCATCCCGAAGAGGCTGGGGCACCCATCTGAATGGCAGTGCATTTCAGGGAGGTGGGACGAGTAGCGACGTCAGTATCACATCAACGTCTTGGAGATGTGAGCAGTCTGGCTGGCACTCCAACACTTCCAAGATCTCCTCCAAGGGAAGGCCACAGTCGTCATGAGTGACAACACCTCAGTGGTTGCATACATAAACAAGCAAGGAGGCACGATGTCCAGTATCAAGATTTCACACGATTATTTAGGACACTTCGCCGACGGTACTTGAAAGTGCTTGATATTGAAATTTTGCCTGTCGTTTTCCTTGTTTTTTTCATTGTTTTTATATATATATATATATATATATATATATATATATATATATATATATATATATATATATATATATATATATATATATATACAGGGTGTTTCAAAATTAGAGCCCCCTCTACAGCATAAACTAAAATTGATATGGACAAAAACAAAAGTAATTCAGAACAGGTAATTATTTAAGTTTCTCTCTGAGTATTTAATATTTTGTGTGGCCTCCATCTGCCTGTACCACAGCCTGCATTCTTGAGGGGTATGATTTCAGCAAATCACAAAAAAGCTGAGACTCAAATTCTATTTCCCTGAGCACTTCGGTCACCTCTCTTCACAGGTCGGCGAGGCTTGGTATACCATCATGGTTCACTGTGTGCGCTTCAACACGATCCTTTAAGATACTACCAATGCTTTCACACACATTAAGGTCAGGGGAGCTACCTGGAAATTCACTTAACGAGAAGAAATCGATACCACTGTTTCGAAGCAGCTCCTGTGTCTGAAGAGCCTTGAAACATGGCGACTTATCATGCAAAAATGTGACTTCTTCAACAGATAACACATTTTCAGGATCTTTGAGGAAAGGAAATACTCCACCAGTAAGCACAGTTTCTCTGAAGTATTCGCCATTCCATGACTGTCCTTTTTCTTTGATGATCAACATTAACCCTTTGGCTGTGAAAGAGAGAAAAATTCCCAAAAATTCAGGAAATTTCACAACTTGGTGATAGCGCACGTCATCTCTGATATCATCCAACTTTGCAGCCCAAATGATGTCGTTTTTATGATTTGGCTTCCTGACTGTGTAAATGAAGAATTCATCTGATGCAGCAACATTGAGAAAGTCAGCTTCATCCCAGTCTTTAAGAAATGAACCACAAAACCATGCACGGTCTTCTCTCTGTTGCTGAGTGATGTTGGGCTTGCTGATAACATGAAATGGCTTGATACCAGATTTTTTCAACTCGCAATATACAGCACTATAACTTCTCTTCTTTCCCCTTTTTGTTTCTAGTTCAAGCGCCAATTTGCATAAAGACTTTCTTGGTCTAACTACTGCCTCAGCTGTGATGTCTTTTGACTCCTGAGAAAGGACTTCAGGCCTTCCAAGATTCTCACTCTTTTTGCGATTACAGTCATATGGATTTTTGTTCCAGTTTCTTTTAACAAAGGATTCATCTCTTTTAATGTATTTAGCTATACAGGAATGTGAACTGAAGCGTGCACCAGCATCCCTGGCCTCTCTGAAGGTTAAAGCCCTGATTCGGTCAATCCATCTGATTTCCTCCGAGTCACTAGCCTTGGCTGTATCTAACTCCGTCACTCAGTTTGAAAATACAAGAAATGTAAAATGGAAAATAGCTTAATAGAAACTTGAAATAATGTACTTGGAAAGAGGCTATAGCAGAAAGCTTCATAACTTTCCATTTGTTCTGTGGAGGGGGCCTGTAATTTCAGAAACACCTGGTATATAGTATACATATATATATATATATATATATATATATATATATATATATATATATATATATATATATATGTGTGTGTGTGTGTGTGTGTGTGTGTGCATGCGTGTATATATGTATGTACTGTATATGTAAAGAAGAACGTCATATGTTACCTTCCTTAGATTAGGCTTAATCCAACCTACATGTCTCCTCGTAACCTTGATATGTTTTGAGATCAGTTGTGTGCCGTTGTTCTTTTATTCGGCAGCATTGGCTCGACGCAGACATTCCTAGAAGAGATTAGAGAACTTACTTCCACGAAAAGTCTCCCAGGTCTTTCATAATAGATTAGAGTGTTTTATTGAAAGGAAGCCAGTAATAGGCTTATTCAATCTCTAATAAGCTTAACTTAGTTTTGAGAAAGCCTTTAATCTCCGAATGAAAATATGTAGATTTTGTGCTTACTGTTGCTATGTCGGTATATTCAATGATTGGGCTCTGCACATGACCACTAAGAAAGTTAGAGTGAACGTAATAAATGGGGTCGGGTGGAAAATCTCAGTCCGGCTCTGTATATTGTCGTTGTCTGTGCCTTTTCATTTACTATTTTTGGTTATTACAAGATACAAAAAAGAGTCATGAACGTTGTAAGTAGCAAGGGGGCAGTAAAAATAAAGGATGCACGTAAATGATGGGAAATGTGAGGAATTCATGCTCAGAAGTGTTGGCAGCATAACGGTTTTCATTTTCGTGAAATTATTAATTTCTTAATTTATTTCAGGTAGTTTAGGGGTTACTATGTAAGTCATTAATCTCAACATTTCGTGAGTATTAAGATCCGATGCCACATATTAGTCTGTTTACTTAGTGAGTCACTCAATATACCAATCGAAAGTATAAAAGAATTTCTTGCCTCATTGAATAATAAGTAGAAACAGTTATCTGTATATAACGCATAGTTCTCTCTCTCTCTCTCTCTCTCTCTCTCTCTCTCTCTCTCTCTCTCTCTCTCTATATATATATATATATATATATATATATATATATATATATATATATATATATATATATATATATATATATATACATACACATACACTTTCTCTCTCTCTCTCTCTCTCTCTCTCTCTCTCTCTCTCTCTCTCTCTCTCTCTCTCTCTCTCTCTCTATATATATATATATATATATATATATATATATATATATATATATATATATATATATATATATAATATGTATATATATATATATATATACGCAATATGAATTAAGTAGATTACCGGTATTTCCTATTATTCCTTTTCCACTAAGACCGGGCCTCCAGAACGTGTTTAGCTTTTAGTTCCCAGCAACCAAATTAAGAAACCATTGCTAGTCAAAATCCCGTTCTCACTTTGGTGCGACCAACCGCATTCGACTAACTACCAGTGTATTTACTACAGAGGTTAATAGAACTGCATATATATATATATATATATATATATATATATATATATATATATATATATATATATATATATAGTGTGTATTTTTCCATACTAGAAAAATATAACCAAAATGTGGAAAGGCATGGAAAGCCGGGGTGGACGTGGAGAAGCTGCTTCATCATGCAATGAGGGAGACCATGACTTCGAAGGAGCGCTGTTTTAGGTCTTAAGCCGCTCAAACCTGACATTAACTATTCTTTTGGGAAAGACTGTTACCCCAGGGTGATCCAAGGATGTTAGGACCAGTGTTGTTTGCTAGTTTGACTCCAGAGGAAGATTGAAAGCCTCCAAGTATGAACTGTGTTGAGCACTAATAGCTGCCCTTGTAAGGTGGAGTTTTGTTGCTCTTGGGGGATCTAAGGTGTCTGGGATTATCTTGCGTTACAGATACAAATTTTGAAGAAGCTTGGAAGCCTCTGGGTGTGAGTTATACATACTAAAGGTAGGATGGCTGGAGACTTGGAGCTGGAGGTGGGTATTCATGGAGAGGCAGTGGGTTAGAAAATTTTTTTATTATTTTCAAAACTAGGAAGTTTGTCTTAAATTTACAAATGTCCAAAATATAATTTTCAATTTTTCTTGGCTGAACTCTGCTGTATATTAGAATGTGATTAGATTGTGAATCTAGATGAGTTCTGAAGAGTACCATGAAAAGAGCTGTCCGGTACTGTAGTTATTTTTGTATTCTTTCTGTAGAATGAAAAAACACTGGAGATATGAAGAAGCTGCTTTATTATGGGGGCTGCTACTTCAAGGATACTGCAGGAGGTCTTCAGCCGTTTCAACCTGACGTTTTATCTTATGTTTGGAAACATCTTTACCCGAGGGAGATCCAAAAAAGCCCAGTGTACATTGTAAATTTGACTTCAGAGAAAGATGGAAAGCTTAGCAATATGAAGTACGTTGGACGTAGGACGGCCGGAGATGTTTGGAGTTCTCTCTGGCGGTAGAAAGGCAGTAACCTGAGCTTTTGTTAATCATTTTTCAAAACTATGAAGCTTGATGTAATTTTTAAAAAGTTTAGAATTTCATTTTCGATCATTTTTATTGTGCCGGCTTTGTCTGTTCGTCCGCGCTTTATTCTGTCGTCACTTTTTTCTGTCCGATCTTTTCTGTCCGCCCTCAGATCTTAAAAACTACTGAGGCTAGAGGGGTGCAAATTGGTATAGAGATCATCCACCCTCCAATCATCAAACATCCAAATTGCAGCCCTCTAACCTCAGTAGTTTTTGTTTTATTTAAGGTTAAAGTTAGCCATAATCGTGGTTCTGGCAACGATATAGGATAGGCCACCACCGGGCCGCGGTTAAATTTTCATGGGCCGCGGTTCATACAGCATTATACCGAGACCACCGAAAGATAGATCTATATTCGGTGGCCTTGATTATAAGCTACAGCAGCTGTACAGTAAACTCGATTGTGCCGAAGAAACTTCGGCGCATTTTTTACTTGTTCGTCTGAACTCTGATATATATCAGAATTCCATTGTGAATAAGCATTAGCCTTGAAGAGCAGCTGTCCAGAATTATAGCGGTTTCATTTATCCCTCCTGACTGAAAAAAACAATGGAGATATATGAAGTTCTGCCACTGGATTATAAACAAGTGCGAGGGCAAGTTGTTTCGAATCCTGTGCAAAGACACATGGATGGGCACGGTCCGTTCAAGAAAAAAAAATTAGTGCCCCTTTGTTGGCCTAAGCAGTGAAATACGTATTTGGTGTTTGTTTGATTTAAACACCTTGTCGAGAAGGTAAGGTTAAAAGGGGTATGGTTCATATAATATATACATACATACATACATATATATATATATATGTATATATATATATATATATATTTATATATATATTATGTATATATATATGTATTATGTATATGCATATTTGTAGTTATGTATACATATGTATTATGTATATATATTATACACACACACACACACACACATATATATATATATATATATATATATATATATATATATATATGTGTGTGTGTGTGTGTGTGTGTGTGTGTGTGTGTGTGTGTAACTGAATCACGAAAATATGGAACGTGATGAATATATAAATAAAGACAAAATCCACGAAGGAAAGAGAAACAACGGAGTGCTGCAAGGCCTTTCGACGTTAGTCCTTTATACTTATATATGAACCATACACATTTTACCCTCAGATGAGGTGACTGTAGTTGTTAGCCTTACCTTTCTCAACAATGTGTTTAAATTAAGCACCAAAAACGTAATTCACTGCTTAGGGGTTCTCAACCTTTTTAATCTTATATACCCCTTGAAGTCTTTCAGTATTGGTCATGTACCCCTTACCCACAATGCAGCATCAGGAAGGGTAAAAAGAAATACATGGTTTTTTGACTTGGTTTAATAAGTTTAAATTGTGTAATATATGTGGAGCAGACAAAACAGAACTATATCAGACAGTTTTCGATCACTGTGGCAGTGAACTAGTGCTGCTTGCAGCTAGTTGCAGCTTGTAACTAGTAACACTGACAGGTAAGTCACTGTGTATGTGAATAGTATATAAAAATAATGAAACAGAACTAAATCAGGCTCATTTTTTCAATAGCTGTGACTGTTAGGTAGTGGTGCTCTATACAGTTTATAACTAGTTACTCATGGGGAATTGCTGTGTGCGTGACTAGCGTCACTAGCATGAAAAAAAATAACAAAATAGTATTAAGAAGGCATTGTGTTCCACTGACTGGAAGTCAGTATGTGTGACTGCATTAAAATACAAGTACAGACTAATTCAGTGAGATGGTTGGACCTGTTTCTTTGCTACTAACAAGTTAATCCTCGGCACAGTCTTTGAAAGAACCACTCTTATGTCGTCTTTGATTGCAAGACGTAAACGTAACTTGTTTTTAATCAAGCACAGTGCTGAGAATCCCTGTTCACAGCGGTAAGTAGAAGGAAACATCAGGAGGTTCCGTTCACATTTCTTTGCTAAAGCAGAGTAAAAACTTGCCATTGTTGACCAGAATCTGGTCAGTGACAAACTATCGAAAGAACCTTCCAGTTCAGTCATTGACAAAGCACATGTAGGCCACTTTCTACAAACAGGTTTGCAGCTATTCAAAACCTAGGTATTTTGAGAAACCTGTCACGTATCCCCAAAATTCCTCTCACGCACACCCAGGGGGTACGCGTACCCCAGGTTGAGAACCCCTGGCTTAGGTCAGCAAAGGAACATAGCCTTTTTTTTTTCTTTAACGGACTGTGCCTATCCATCTGTCTTTGCATATGATTCGAACCAACTTATGCTCGCACTTATGGGAGGGAGTTATGATCACGCCAGAAGTCACAGTTTCACACACACACACACACACACACACGTACAGTATATGTGTGTGTATGTATGTGCGTGTGTTTGTTTATGTGTGTTATGTATATATGTATATATATATATATATATATATATATATATATATATATATATATATATATATATATGATTAGTAAAATTCACCAAAATGTTATGAGATTCCTAAGAATAAAAATTAGGCATTGTAATTATTAATAAATGTAGTTTGGTGTAAATTACAAGGAAATTATTGTATATGTGATGGTAAATATTGACATCATGTATCCATAAGAAGGTTTATACCCAGATTTAATTGAGAAAGGAAGGATTGAAGACAAGGGCTGATTTTGGCGATTTTTTCTACACCAATCTATGTGGAACTGGAACAGTTCGCCTAAAGCAGTTAATAAACAATCACAATCTGTCTTAAACAGTTTGCCTGCAAAAGTAGATCAACGATGGATTCGCGTCTCAAGAGCACAGATGTGCCGGAAAGAAAAGCGAAGGATATAAAAAGTTCCTGAAAGTAGTTGAAAAGGAAATATTTTAAAGTAAGGTATAAGAACAATGTAAAACAGACGAGGAGATTATTGTCCATTAGGTCATTTGTATTTCCTTTACTGGAATACTGTTCTCTGGTGTGGATGTCTGCTTTTGCCAAAGATTTATCTCTTTTAGATAGAGTGGTTCGTGGTGGTAGGTTTCTGTTTCATAATAGTAGCCGTTATGACTTGGACCATCGACGGATGGTCTCTTGTTTGTGACTTTTGGATAAGTTGTCTTTCAACGGAGGTCTTTCACATTCACAATTGATCCATGATCCCGTTTATTTGCCGAGAGCGACCAGAATTGCTGAACAGCAGCACCAATATGCAGTAAGTGTGCCTCGCTGTCGAAATTCTCAGTTTCAGAGGTCCTTTATTCCTCACACCGTTGGACTGTGGAGCAGCCTCCCAGAGGACGTCGTGCAGTTGGAACTGCAGGAGTTCAAGCGAAACTTTAATGCATTACTACCGTAATACTATTCTCCCTGCATTTTAATGCATTTTTATCTATTTATCAATTAATATCCTTTTAATAAATGGGATCTCTTTCTGTATTTCCCTTTACTTCCTCTTACTTCTTCCTAATGAACACCATATTCTTTGGAAGCTTGAATTTCAAGTCAGTGGCCCCTGTGGGCTTTTCCATATGAATAGGTTTCATCTGCTGAATAATAATAATAATAATAATAATAATAATAATAATAATAATAATAATAATAATAATTAACTATTATTTTCTTACAGGTAGCGAATAAACAAAACAAAACCCGCTAACGAACACTGAACCTCCTCCTCTTTACACACTGCTGCTTCTCCTTCTTCCATGCCCACAAGCGATCCTCAAATCCATCATGACGACGGTGGATTTACAACTTTATGGTGGACCAGTGGCCCCTTCAAGGGATAGGACTCCAAAGATTGAAGATCAAAAGGCGACTTGACAGGATTAAATGATGCCGAATCTGTGTCAGTGGTCTTAGACCCTTTTTCGATTTTTTTCCTTTCTGTCAATAGAATTCTCAGATCTGGCCTTTCTGCGAAATGGTAAGCTCCGTTGTGATGGCTTTTGTCTTTTTTTTTTTTTGAGTGGGTAGAGGATTGCCTCTCCCTCTTGCCCACTCTTGAGGCTCCCCTTTTATTAGATATCTCCCACTCCTCTTAGATTTTATAAGTCTCTCTCTCTCTCTCTCTCTCTCTCTCTCTCTCTCTCTCTCTCTCTCTCTCTCATAGATTTTCCCCTCATGATAAAAAAGAACGATAGTGACGATAGTTTTCCATTACATGGAAAAAAAGAATAACGAAAAGGTCCTTTATATAGCTTCCCATTGCGTGAAAAAAAAAGAGTGATAGTGAGGTTATTTATCTAGTTTTCCATTGCGTGAAAAAAAAGAATGTTAGTGAAGTTATTTATTTAGTTTTCCATTGCGTAAAAAAGAGAATGATAATGATGTTATTTATGTAGTTTTCCATTGCGTGAAAAAAGAATGATAGTGATGTTATTTATGTAGTTTTCCATTGCGTGAAAAAAGAATGATAGTGAGGTTATTTATATAGTTTTCCATTGCGTGAAAAAAAGAATGTTAGTGAAGTTATTTATATAGTTTTCCATTGCGTAAAAAAAGGAATGATAATGATGTTATTTATATAGTTTTCCATTGCGTGAAAAAAGAATGATAGTGAGGTTATTTATATAGTTTTCCATTGCGTGAAAAAAGAATGATAATGATGTTATTTATATAGTTTTCCATTGCGTGAAAAAAATTACATTGAGGTTATTTATATAGTTTTATATTGCGTGAAAAAAAATGATAGTGAGGTTGTTTGTATAGTTCTCCATTGCGTAAAAAAAGAATGATAGTGAGGTTATTTATATAGTTTTCCATTGTGTGAAAAAAAGAATGGTACTGAGGTTTTTTGTATAGTTTTCCATTGCGTGAAAAAAAGAAGGATAGTGAGGTTATGTATATAGATTTCCACTGCGTGAAAAAAGAATAATAGTGATGTTATTTATATAGTTTTCCATTGCATGAAAAACAAGAATGATAGTAAGTTTATTTATATAGTTTTCCATTGCGTAAAAAAAAAATGATACTGAGGTCATTAAACAGTTTTCCATTGCATAAAAAAAGAATGCTAGTGAGATTATTTATATAGTTTTCCGTTACGTGAAAAAAAAGAATAATAGTGATGTTATTTATATTGTTTTCCATTGCATGGAAAAAAAGAATGATATTGAGGTTATTTGTACAGTTTTCCATTGCGTGATAAAAAGAATGATAGTGATGTTGTTTATATTGTTTTCCATTTCGTGAAAAAAAGAATGATAGTGAGGTCATTTATATTGTTTTCCATTGGGTGAAAAAAAGAATGAATGTGAGGTTATTTATATAGTTTTCCATTCTGTGAAAAAAAGAATGATAGTGATGTTATTTATATATATAGTTTTCCCATTGCGTGAAGGTTATCATCATAGTTTTTCTTTGCGTGAATAAAAAACAATGATAGGTTATTTATATAGTTTCCCATTGCTCAGAAAAAAAAGAATGATAGTGATGTTATTTTTATATTTTAACATTGCGTAAAAAAAGATAGTGAGTTTATGTATATATTTTTCCATTGCGTAAAAAAAAAGAATGGTAGTGATGTTATATAGTTTTCCATGGTAATCCGTTCCGTTAGGTATATGGAGCTGCTTATTGTAGGCTATCTATTTTGTTTGCTGCTACTAATGTCGATAGATTTTGTTCATTACCGTCACTCATTTTTCTGTAACCATTTTACTTTGCAAAATGTGTGTTTAGAATGTAAAAACAAAATAAAAAAAATGGTTAATCTCTAGTTATAAGAATTTGGTGTCGCAGTTAAGTTCGTATTTTATTAAATAAATGCGTAACTTAGTGTTGTGTAGTACTGGTATCAGTGTCATAAATGAGTAATAAATATTTTGTAATATCGAATAGCGTTGGCTTTACATCTGCCGTGACTAAGAAGAAATATGAGCAAAGACTTGGCCTTGCATTAAGCAATGCAGAAATGAATGAGGGGTTTAATGATTGATGGAAAATGATGCAGTCGCATTCCTCTTGTAAGTAAAGAGATTAATGCTTTGGGATTATCTGGTATCCTATTGAAGTGAGGATGGTCTTATTAATGCGTTACCAAATGATTTCGGGTTACGTGGCATGGTTGTCAAGTCCCTTGAATGAATAAATGCGTGGTGTCTTTTATGGCGTCTTATTGCAAGCCTCAAAATAATTGAGTGGGTAATTGTGTACTTTCTCGTTCCAGCAGTAATGAATGACTCTGGAGATAACTGGCTTTGTATCATGGCTGCAAAAATTGCGTAGAATATCGAGTACTAATTAAATGGAAGGGAGAAAAGTTTATGTGACGGGAAGTGTTGAGGAAGGTACTAGGTATTGGAGCTAAGTTTCACCAGTTTTTCCTGAATGATGGATTTATTTTTTTTTTAACCACGAGCAAATTATATATTTGATAGGATTTGTTGTGGTTGTCTTTATTTCCATCAATTCTTTCCAGATTTCGACTCTAGCCAGCCTGAAATTGACCCTCGCATGCAACTTTTTATAAGGAATTTCGGTGCCCTTATTGTAATTTACCAGCTCGTCGCTGTCAAAGCCAAAATTTCAATATAAGGGAACTCTGAAACGGAAAGCTTGACCGTAGACTGCGCAATCCATAAACACTATTATTTCTTCTTCTTCTTCTTCTTCTTCTTCTTCTTCTTCGTTTAACGTGCTTTTTCCCATTTTTTGTATGGGGTAAGCACGATTCCTTCTTTTGAAGGACTTTGATTTGGCGTTCGAGTAGACCGTAGCCTCGATCGACTGCCCTGCCTGACATCGCTTAGACCCCGGTAGCGGATGTGTACATGTATCGTACCAAATCCCCAGCTCCCTTTCTTCCAGCAGCGAGGAGAGTTGAGCGGTTAGGTCGACAGTTCAACACGTGTGAGGTGTCTGTTATGTTTTTAGAAGATGTTGGAGTGGCTTTGTTTGTGTGTGTATTAGTCTGTAACACCCATTTGTTTTCAGCAAACCTATCCGTTGATTACATACATAATCCCGGGGTGTCTACACGGATAGCAAAGTGTCCGCCTCTCTGACTGGTCGGCTGCGGATTTGAACCTGCGCCACAGACCTCTGTGAAGTCCAAAGCTGCTGCCCTACTGACCTGGCCATCGAGGCTCCACTATTATTTATTATTATTATTATATTATTTCAGTAGATGAAACCTATTCACAAGGAACATGCACAGAAGGCCATTGACTTGAAATGCAAGCTTCCAAAGAATGTTGGTTTCAACCTCCCACTGCAGACCCTACACTGCTGCAGTAACTGTGATCATGATACAGAGCCAGTGATTTTTCATCGCCCTGGGGGAGCCGCGAACCCGTGACATCTGAGTGCCTTCCACGACACTAACCACTATACCATCAGACCGGGTAATGAACGAATATTTTAATTGGGGTCCTTATCTCTTGCTGTTTTTGGAACGACATATTTTTAGAAGGGACCTGCAACAGATGTTTCTCTTTTTTCTATTTTCTAGTAGTAGTAGTACTAGTAGAAAGGACCTCCTTCAATTTGGGGTTGATTAAGTATTTGCAGTGGGAGACAAGCTGAAAAATTATTCGGTTTACATTTATATTTAAAACTTTTTATTGCACCATCAAATGAGAGAGAAAGTGAATGATGTAGTGACGCAAGTAATGGTATGTGGGTGCTTGTTAGATCGTGTCTTACCGATATGCTTTTTAAGATAAAAAAGACACTAGCAAGGCTAAATCTTATGTTTAAAAATAATTTCAAAAGAAATGGAACCGTTTTCACAAAACTTAGTACTTATCCCGAGTTTGTATTTGATATGCATAACCATTCAGATGTCATTTATACAGTTAGGTTATTGAATTTACTAAAGATATTTCATTTGTCTCTGTGACTTAGTGCATTAGATACTAGGCTACTATAACCCTAGTTTTGGAAACCCATTATTGTTTTATTAAGCCGATTATTGTTCGTTACCGAATATTTGGAAAAATTTTAGCTACTTCTTTGTCAGGGCAGCTCTTGCCACTCTGCTTGGTAGTTTCTAATTGAACAACTATTTTATTATTATTATTATTATTATTATTATTATTATTATTATTATTATTATTATTATTATTATTATTATTATTATTGAAAAGGGTGGCTGTATTTTGAGAATTTATCTTATACAGGATCTTTTCTATTTTCCTTATAATTTGCTTTTCAGGCTCAGCGATTTTGGTCAGCAACTGGCCAGTGTTCATATCGGAAAAGGACCAGGCACGAGAAGCTTCAGGAGGACTCTACTGCAGCAGCAGCTGTCGTCCAAGGAGAGAGAAAGGGCCATGCTCATCAAGGAAAAGAGAAATTTGTACTCTGAGTGGGAGGACTTATGCCATCGCAGCAGCAACTCTGAAGCAGCCCCTTTGAGTGCCTCGGGAGAGGATGGAGCAACAAACCACACCCTCAAGGGCAAGAGCACTGCAGTGACATCATTCAGTGCCTTCGTTGCTTGGAGAAGAAAGATGCGGAAAAGAAGATGAGAACCATTGCCAAGAGGCTGATCGCCCTCAACGGGGGCAAGCTACGTCTCCTGCAAGAAAAAGAGGGATATATAAATCTTACAACCTATACTCCGACTCCTGAAGAAGACAAAATCCTGAAGATGTGCCTTAATTACCACTATATCACCCGGCCGAGGCCCCTGGACAATCACCTTGAGATCAAATATCTCATGGATACTATCCGGAAGCAAGAGGACCTTGGCAATCTCCGAACGACTGACGCCCTTCAACCCCTCCTGTTGGCTGAGGCCCTTACCAACCGGGGGGGACTACAAGAGTAACATCATCGACCGGCGCCTGAGGAAATTGGCTAAGCAGTTGAGGGAGAGGGAGGACATCACCATTCGTAGGGCCAACAAGAAGAATTACTAAGAACCCTGTTGACAAAATCAGGCGGGAGGTGAACAGGATCATAGAGACGGTCAACACCGCCTCTAATGCCCCTCACCTACCACCAATCACGGGAGACTATGACTTGGGGTACATCTACAGGAATGTCAAAACACACAATCAAGGTAACCCCCTGGGCCCCATCATCAGTCAGATTCCTGCCCTGACGTACCAGTTGGCTAAGAGGCTCAATGCCATCCTAACCCCGTACGTCCTGACAACCACAGCCTGAAGTCATCAGCAGAGTTCTTGGAGGCTGTAAGAGCGATGCCCCCTGGAGGATGCATTGCTTTGATTGATGTGGAATCCCTCTTCACCAACGTCCCTGTCGATGAGACCATCCAGACGATCTTGGGCCATGTGTATAGGGACCCCACCACCCCATCCCAGAACATCCCTGAGCATGCCCTCCGCACCCTCCTGGAAATATGCACCAAAAAGGCCCCTTTCTCCAACTACCATGGCCATATGTACAGTACACCCAGATTGACGGGGTGGCAATGGGTTCTCCCCTTAGAGTCCTCTTCACCAATGTCTATATGGGCACTGTAGAGCAAAGGGTCTTCGAAGACATTGACCAGCCAAGGGTATTGTCAGCGCCAATTCGCAAAAGGAAATCGAGAACCTGAGGTGTGCTTTCCACAACCATAGCTACCTCAGTTTCACCATCGAAGGTAGCCAAGACTGCCGCCTCTCCTTCCTTGACGTCCTTGTGGAGCAGAGGGAGGCTTCTTTCTCTACGAAGGTCCACACAAAGCCGATGAACCTGGGCATGTGTATGAATGGAGCGAGCGAGTACCCCAAGAGGTATAAGCTCTCCACTATCAGCGCCTGTGTCAGGAGGGCCCTCTCGCACTGCTCCTCTTGGAGTGACACACACGAAGAAATAGAACTTGGAGCCCAGACCCTCGTTGACAATGGACATCCAAACTGGAACATAGAAGAATCTATCAAGACAAACATCGATAAATGGTACCAGCAGGAACCTAGTCCCAGTGTTCCTGAATGCATAGAGCTCTTCTATAAAGGATAATTCCATAAAAAAATAAAGATAAACGTGCCATCAAGAACATCATTGAGGATAATGTCCGCCCCGCTTACCCCAGTAAGAATATTCATCTGGTCATTTACTACAATGCAAAACGACGAGCAGCCTGGTGATGCGTAACAATCCAGCTGCCCCTCAGCGGGACCCCTTGAAGAAAACCAACGTGGTCTACCGGTACTCATGCCCTGTCCGAGGATGCCTCGACTTATACATCGGTATGACCATCATGCGTTTCTCCAAGAGGATTTCCTGCCATGCCCAAGAGGGAGCCGTCTTTAACCATGCCAGGACTGCCCATAACCAGAGAATTACACAGAAAAGACATAATCCCGAATATAGAAATAATTGACTGAACTACGGACCACCGCTGCCTATGCCTCCTGGAAGCATTGCACATTGGGAAGGCAAAACCAACCGTCAACATTACACAGGAAACCTTTGTCCTCTCCTCGGCCACCAGGAGACCTGCAATGAGCAAATCAAAATTCTGCATCTGAGGATCGAAATTCTCCCATTCATCCACAGCACTACAATGCCGCTCACTCACAAGACGAGCCCCAAACATCAACTCAGGAAAGAAGGGTCCGCCCCAGACGACCCACCCTGGGCAGCCAGTCATAATTCAGCACCGATCAAGACTCCCGTGTAAATACCGACCCAAGCGCCTTGTTTCTCCAGATCCTTCTCAACCACGTCCAGAGGATAACCATCGAGCTGGTCGAAACATGTCGATGGTATCACAACCTGAAATAGAAAAAAGAATCTAGACCACCGAATGAGATCATGAAGAAACCTACGGAATTTTGAAAATATTTCAATCAGAACACTTCCCGCATCTCAAAATTTTCCTTTTCCGATATGAATATTGCCCAGTTGCTGACCAACGTCGCTGGGCCTGAAAAGCAAATTATAAGGAAAATAGAAAAGATCCTGTACAAGATGAATTCGCAAAATACAGCCACCCTTTTCAATAAGACCCATTTGAGAAAGGGTGTACTTACATCATGTTATTATTATTATTATTATTATTATTATTATTATTATTATTATTATTATTATTATTATTATTATTATTATATTTCCAGCAAGGAAGCCCTTTCTTAACATTTCATCAAGACACTCTACGTTCTCATATACTCCAGGATCTCACTTAAGTACCAACGACTGTATCTATGTTCTGTAGAGCTGTAAGTGCCTGACAGGTGTTACCAAATTTTGAGCAGGCGATAAATTCTCCTGCATTATAGAGAACACTTCTTTGGTATTATTAAACGTTGAAAAGGGCCTAGATCTAATGATGATATAGGCTCTTTGAAGGAAACGATCTATCACTTTTTTGTCTTATCTGGTGGAAAATCCCTGTGAAAATTACAAAATAACAACAGGGAACATGTATCTTCACACGCTCGTATCCATAAATCATACGACGGTTCATTGTATGCGATCTTCGTGGTCCTGCTGTATCCAGAAACCACACAAACATGCGCAGGCACTCGCATTTAACAATGTAATTATGGAACCATAGTGAAGGAGGCGTCGCATGGGTAACCCCTTGCGATGGCAGAATTGAAAGAATGTAAATTTCAACTCTGCATTAAAATACATTTGCCAAAGCAACTTATCTACAGTGTCTATCGAAAATATGAAACAATTTGTGATAAAAAGACCTGAATATCAGCACTACAAAGGTCTTGAAAAGAATACTTTTAAGAAGTCTTCGCCTGACGACGACGGATGAATTCGGGCTCATCGTAACAAAAAGAACCAGTCAGGCACCTGTGCTGGAATTCTTTTTCTTCAAAATAGGCTTCGTTGACGTGTTTAGAGTTTCCTTTTCAATACAGAATTACGTTTTTAATTGGTATATATCTAGAAATCTTAATGTGTTAGTGTTATATTGCTCAAGAAAGTTGAAATCAGTACACCCACTGAAGCTCACAGGTAGGCTACAAGGTGATACAAGCGTGAAATTCCTCGTAGGCTGTTTATCGGTCGGTGGTCACATTCTCATGCTCCTTTATTAAATTAAGAAGCATTAAACGCTGAGAATTGGCTATTTGGGGTGCACGCTCCATGTTCCTGTTAAGTAGCTTGCATATTTCCTAACTGTTTGTTTACATTTTCGCGAGAAATCAGGACAGCAAATATCAGGTATACAAAATATACTACAGATATACAGTATCTTTTTCTAATAAATAGTAAAGCATAAAGACATTTTAATTTAACATCACTGCAATAAAAGAAATTGTCTAAGGTACTGATACAGCCTTGTAATAATCGATTCCAGGTATTTCATTCCCAGTAACTGCATATGTTTGTAAGCCTGTTTAACCAGTGAGGCAATGCGATGGGAGTTGGGGGGGTTTTTGCGGGTGTCGGACGATTTCTGGATGCCACGACAGCCCTTCGTTTGGGACCATACAACCGCGATCGCCGCCATATTGACAAATGCGATCGTATGATTTCTGGATATGGACCTGTACAGTAGCAAATGTGCAATTGTGGCCCCTACGAGAGTGAACTTAACTTTATCTCTGGTTTTTGTAAAGGATTGGGCTATATAGTATGCAAATTAACGTTTGTTTCAGGAAGGGAATGGCCTATGCTTCATTATTGGAAGTGCAGCAACTGCTAGTATGTCTCCTTCAGTACCCATAACGAGGGGGCTTCGTTTCGCCATTATACGGACTTCCGTGATGAAAAACCAGCGGCAGACCGTCTATTCCAAAGAACTAACGTTCACTGCTATAATATATTAAACAGTTGAATAATTCAA
>NC_089743.1:58354623-58357123 GCF_040412425.1 Macrobrachium rosenbergii
CTCCCTTTCCCCTCTCCATTCCCCCTCCTCCTCTCCTTCTCCTTTCCCCCTTCCCCTTCCTTCTTCCCCCTTTCCTCCCCTTCCCCAGGCTGCTATTCAGAGTTTTTCTGGGCCTGCCTGACTGCCCGTAGACTGTTATTCAGAGTTTTCCTGGGCAGCGCCGGGTTGGTCAACTAATATATATATATATATATATATATATATATATATATATATATATATATATATATATATATATATATATATATATATATATATATATGTGTGTGTGTGTATATATATATATATGTATATATATATATATATATATATATATATATATATATATATATATATATATATATATATATATATATTATAGGCTGACTTAAAATGAAGAGAAACATTAAAAGTTGATATTTGCGTCAAATTTTATCCACGTATCATTTTTCAAACTTTTAATAAGCATCGGAAACGTTTGCGTTATGTTGCTGTTCAATTTAACTTTCTGGAGATTAAGTTTTTGTTTATACTTCTTTATGTTCAGAGATGAAACATTTATCTATTCAGTTACTTCCTCGCACAGAAATAGGTTCGGTTTATAATCAATGACCATCGTTGTATCTTAACTATGTTGGAGAGATTCAAAGGACTTAGGAAGGAAATTACGTAAATGATTCTCACACACACACCACACACACACACACACACACACACACACACACACACACACACACACACACACACACACACACACACACGCTTGAGTATATCATGTATAGTTAGATCAGAACATACCTTCGTCTTACAGCATAACAATAAAATGTTTAGAATTTAGATTTGAAAGCAAAAAAGGAAAGAAACAAGTTTGCAAAAAGTCATTGTTGCTAAGGTAATCTACCCCGAGAGCTTGCCAAGATTCTATGTAATCCGTGCAAATAAGCAATGCAGCTCAAGAAACCATAAAGGTTTTTATGGTTTATTATCTGATTTTCTTTGGCGTGTTACGGTCATTGATGTCTTTTAAGAATTTTATTTCATAATAAAAGTATCTTTTTTATTACAGTTGCAAATTAAGCACCGAGTATGAAACATGCCTTTTATAACTTTGTATTAGTTTTTGTTTAGAACTTTCTGTTGTAAATTAAGTCTCAGTATTTTACTGCGTGGTAATATTACATCTTCATTTGAAATTTCGTATTACATTGCAACAGTTTTCTCTGTAATTTTATTTGTGGTCGAAGTATCATCTCGAATTTTGCTGGATTTCGATCGGTTGAGCATTTTGCTTCGAAGGAAATGTGTCCATGGAAAGTTGTTTCAGCTATTTAGTGTCATTTTCTTTATTTTGCCTATAAAACATATTTTGGACATTATGAAAATGAAACTTCAAGCACTCTTGGCTATCACTATATACCTCAGAATTGTCTTGGGAGATCAAATAAGGAGTATTGTTGAAACTTTTCATAGAATTTGGGCAATTTTTGATATCATAAGTGCTTCCTGTATTCCAGTTTTGGAGCCGTTATAAACTGGACTTGCCCGATCCCATTTTTAGAGTATATTTGGTCATACTGGTGACTCTTCTGTCCACGTTTCCCTTCTCGACAAATTGAAGTGGAAAAACAGTTCACCCGGTCAGTAAGCCCTCCCTTGCCTCTTTTCTAGGTCCTCGTGTCCTCTGCCAGAAGCTCCGTCTCATTTTTGTGAAGGTGCGACCTCGACTCCTGTTCTGCTGAGCTGAAGGAAATTGTTCCTTAGCCTCTCAGACGGTCTTGTAACACCTACCAGAGCATTGCATCCCTTGTTAACTGGGTGGAGATCAAAAGACCTTCTACTCACATTTTGATGACAGTTCTTTCTTCTACCACCAAATTCTGGCTTTTTCTCACTACGCTCTAACCTTCTGATTCGTATATTTTTCACCCCAAAAAGTCGAATATATTTTTTTCTCTGCAGGGTTAAACCTCGCTCATTTTCTTTTCTCATTTATCCCTGTTTATTTCTTCAGGCTTAGTATGCAAACACTCATCCAGCAGAGTCAAATTTTGTTTTCATTAATTTTTAGGATAATACTTAGTTTTCCGTTAATAAAAGGTAATCATTCGGCTGCCAAGAGAGGAATAAGTTGATAACAACTCTGCTGTATATATGCCCGTCGGATGCTGATTTTTGTACTTTAAATTAATATCTACACAGCTCCACCTTGATAGCCGATCGTATGCTTGAAAAAACTTAGTTATTTATGAAGTTTTATCACATACAAAGTGGCTGATTTTATACTCACAAACATTAAACTACAAATGTCGTGTATTATCAAATTCTCTCTACTTCGGGAATCTCGTCGAAGGAGATTTTTAACTGATAAACGATTCGGCACCTGAGAGATTCGAACGCCCGATGGTGTAAAGCAACGATTTCTGGGTCGGTAACCATTCAGCTGTCAAGAGAGGTATAAGTTGATACCATTCTACCTTACATATGCCCGTCGATTGCAGGTTTTTGTACGTAGAATCGATAT
>NC_089743.1:58359623-58374623 GCF_040412425.1 Macrobrachium rosenbergii
TTAAAAATGAGCTCATATGTGAAAAAGAGAAAATATGATAAAAAAAAATAGTTAATATAATTAGAGATAATGGAGAGATTACACATATAAGCTATGTTCTGAGTATTTTTTCATAGGCATGATTTCATGCTTATGACATCACTGCTTGAAAACAATGACTGTAATATGCCATTGCTATGGACCGGGACTGTTATTCAGTTTAATTCCAAGAAGGAACAGCCTTATAATTAAGTATAGTAAAAGGCTAGTACCTGACCCTAGAATCATGTTTAATGAATTTTTACAAGTTATTACTAGTTAAATTCATTACAGGCACATAATTATTACTATTATTATTCAGAAGATGAACATTATTCATAATGAACAAACCCACTGGGACCATTTACTTGAAATTCAAGCTTCCAAAGCGTATGGTGCTCATTAGGAAATATGAGAAGGTAAAAGGAAATACAGAAAGAAGAGATCTCACTTATTAGAAAAATAATAATAATAAATAAATAGAATAGCATTAGCGTAGTGATGCACTGCATCTTCACTTGAACTTCTGAAGTTCCAGTTGCACAACATCCTCTGGGAGGCTGTTCCACAGTCCAACGGTGTGAGGAATAAAGGACCTCTGGAGCTGAGAAGTTCGACAGCGAAGCACATTTACTGTATATCGGTGCTGCTGTTCAGCGAATCTGGTTGCTCTCGGCGGGAAAAGGGGATCAGGGATTAATTGTGATTGTGAAAGATCCCTATTAAAATACAACTTATCAAAAAGTGATAAACAAGAGACCATCCGTCGGTCCAAGTCATAACTGCTGATAAGGAAACAAACCTACCACCACGAACCACTCTATCTAAAGGAGATAAATCTCTGGCATAAGTAGACATCTACACCGGAGACCAGTATTCTAGTAAAGGAAGCACAGATGACCCAAAACCGGTTGCATTGATTTTATCACAGTTATAAATATATTAGGCTTTACGAACAATGCCTAACTTTTCGTGCGGCATTTGCTGAAATATTCATCAGACGTTCTCAAAAGTAAAATGTCAGTCTAAAGTTACACCTGGAATAGTTAAAGCTTCACTCATTCTGCAAAGTCCCATCCACCTGAAGGGGAGGATGGGGTGGAAAATCTCTAGGAGATCTGCTAATCAATAGTGTTTTCGTTTACTGGAGTTCTGCCTTACACCCCCCACCGACTACACCATAATAAATGATAATATTTATGACTGTGATAGCCTCAGAGTTATTGGCGATTTTAACAAGTAGTGTAATCTCTTTTTATCTTATTTTAAGTTTGTTAGTGCGTACCCACTGAACTCCCTGCCTTTTATGGTTCACATCTTCTACCCTTGCACGATGAATTTAAGTGGTCTTGTTAGGGATTAGAGAGTGGCATTTTCTCGAGAGTGGAGAGTTCCTTCGCTGGTATCATGGGCCTGTTAATTTCATAAGTAAGGGAATAAATAATGGCAATGAAAATATATTGGAAACTTACCTGTCATGAGAGGAAAGTATGTTAAGGATACCACATCATAAAAGAGATTTGAGTAATATGTGAAATCGAAATTTAGGGCAATTTTTATGAAGAGAAGAATGTACAGGGGAAAGTAAAAGATTTTTTCTGAAATAGATTCAGCCACCTCTTAATACATCTCTACTGTTTTGTGTATAGTGACTTTTTTTTTATTATGTATAACTATTGTTTTAATTCTGCCTATTTTAAACCTTGTGTAGTTCTTCTTAAGATGCTAATAAAGTACAAACATATAAAAACTGCAGCATTAGTGAAAAATACTAGACAAAGGTCCATGGTTCTTTGTAGTCGTAATACAATTGATGAACGTACAGTATATCTCTGCTTATACATTTCCTTGGAGTTTTAACCACTGAGATAGAGAGACAGATACTGGAAGCCGTCTGTTAATTGAGTGTGAGTGAGAAAGAGATTCCAAGTACTTTGGTGTAACTGCCACTAATGATTGCTCAAGCGTCTTAGCTACGTCGGCCCTTTATATCTGTTGCTCCTGCTATGTCACTCATTTCCTTCACTTCCTCCCACTGTCATTCTCTCCATTTCCTTGGACCACACCTAAAAATTCCTCTAACATCCTCCCATGCGTTTGTGTGAATAGGGTCTTGGGCAGTTGCAACATGAGGTTTAGAGGTGGCTATATATAAATTATATACACATATATATATATATATATATATATATATATATATATATATATATATATATATATATATGTGTGTGTGTCTGTGTATACATACACACGCATAATACACACACATATATATACAGAGAGAGAGAGAGAGAGAGAGAGAGAGAGAGAGAGAGAGACAACATGGTCACTTTCACCCGGATACATATTCCTGTATTATTAATACCGAAAATGAGCTCTCAGCATCTCGATTTTCGCCAACCTGTTAATATGCTTATCACTAAAAGCCCTGAATATAGATTAGAAATGATTGAAGCCAATTCCTTCCGTTGAAGGTTCGAAACCACACACACACACACACACACACACACACACACACACTATTGATTTTATAGTAAGGCTTAATGTTACCATTTAGCCCACAACGCCTGATGCACCCTCATGTATTTCTAAACCGGATTGAAGGCTTGTAGTGCGCATTTAAAAAGTGTGAGGAAATCTAGAAGTTAGAGGCGATGTGTATGTATATATATATATATATATATATATATATATATATATATATATATATATATGTGTGTGTGTGTGTGTGTGTGTGTGTGTGTGTGTGTAATTTTAATAGCCAATGCCCTCTTAACTTCTTTGCACTTTTTGGATACACTTGTCATTACAAAGTCTTAAGATCCAAGTGCAAGAAGTTGAAGTGGTTGTGATGTCTGGTAGCGGGAAACGAACCCGTGTCACCATAATCACAAGGAGGTCGGTTAGGTTGGCATCGTGACCTCCTTGTGATTATGGTGACGGGTTCGTTTCCCACTACCGGACATCACAACCATTTCAATTTTCGTGGTCAGGTTGGCAACGTGACCTCCTTGTGATTATGGTGACATGGGTTCGTTTCCCGCTACCGGACATCAAAATCACTTCAATTTCTTGCCACTTGGATCTTAAGGCTTTGTAGTGACAAACATATCCAAAAAAGCGTGAAGAATTCGAGAAGTTAAGAGGGCATTGTGGCAATTGCAACTGCATATACATCTGGTAAAAGGTGACCAGTAGATTCTACCACACACACACACACACACACACACACACACACACACACACACACACACACATATATATGTGTGTGTTATTATATATATATATATATATATATATATATATATATATATATATATATATATATATATATATATATATATATATATATATATATATATATATATATATATATATATATATATATATATATATATATATGAATGCATGTGTTTACACACATTTCGAGGATGAGCTATATGTATTTATTATGTGTATACTGATAATTGGAAACTGCTGGTTGCAATATTGATTTTAAATCATATTTGACATTTACAGAATACTGAGAATGATATTAATTTGGATGTCATTCTGGAAATATTCTTTTGTCTAGTTTCTTGTCTGTCTTCAGGGATCATATCTTCATTCTACAGGTTTTCTAATGAATTTCCTTCTTTCTTAAGAGAAAGTTGATATTTGTACAAATGACCACGATGCTTCAGTCTGCAAAATTATTTTGTGTGAAACGGACCGTTTGGTCTCAACAGAGAGTTCGTAATAAGGATGCAACAAGCTGTGTCGTAGACTCGTTATGGAAATTATTTTCCTCAAGTTTCTCTCAAATGCTGATTTGATGTTAGAGGTATTTACTGATCATTTTTTAAATGTGGTTACAGTTTATGTATTTGATGTTTTTCATTCCTTTCAGTCTTCATAATTGCAGTCCTTGGGGTGTTAGATATATTCTATTTTCTTGCTTGGAAATTATTTCTAGAGTACTAGTTGCAGGTGTTTTTATCTCCTGCATTATTATCATGAGATGTTTAATAATCCATATGTAATTTTATTCTTTTGTATTCTGACATAGATTATCGAACAACGCCAGTGATCCTCAGTATTTTAATACGAAGCAACATCTTCATTTACGTTCTTTTCAACGGATATTGAGAAGAGCGCTGCTCTCACGAAAGTAGGCATTTTCTCTCATTGATCTCGCCGTGTCACTCCATCTGGTCTTTCGTAACACAAACTCTTCCAGTTTTAATTGTCTTCTCTCCCACACCGTTCTACTTGTGTATCTTTTTTCTCATCTTCATCTTCCGCCTAGAGTCGCAGACCACCTTCTCCCAGCTTATAAGGAGCTCGAGGTTTGTCTCTGTTCGTCCTCGGCGCCTTTAGATTTATTGTTGTTGCCAGGGTTAGTGCCGAGTTGGACCGGTGATACTGGAGCCCCGTCCTTCATCTTGATCATCCCCAGCATTACTCGTAGCATTTCCTTCCCTCGAGACATTTCCTTTTGCCGATAATAACATCTTGCCCTTTTTTTGGCTATAACTACTTTCTGTTCTTTTATATTAATAGTACTTCCTGCGTCGGTTGGGAATTATTTTTGGCTGTTCCAGTTGTCCAGTAACGTTTTCGTGTATTTTCCACATTTTTAAGCGTCGTTAATTTTCTTGTTTTCATTTATTTAAATTCTCGTTTGTTTGTGTATTGATTTTTATTCAGTATGTCCGTATTGTGGAAAAAGATCCATATTCTAGGTTTTCCTTGCACTCTGTTAGTATCAATATCTCTCTGATCAGTTTTTAAAATTTTAGATTCAATTATTATCTTTATTGCTCTCAAGGATGAACTAGGTTTTTAATGTACCCAGGCTTTATAAGGTGATAACATGTTGTCAGAAGTCACTGTAATTGCATTGTAAGGTGCAAATGGTCACAATACTTCCTTAAAAAATACAGTTTTGCTCCAAGGAAATTTCACATCTTTCTACAGGAGTCGTCTGTTTTGGATGCCAAATTTGGAATTGTACGAATCATGTAGTTGTATAAAATCTGTAATTTCAAGATCTGTTAAAATATATATGTATAGATGATAAAACACCTGCACTCTTTCACCAAAGTTTATTCACAAAAACATTGCCGAGCAACAAATTACACAAAAATCTGGATGACAAAAGACAAGCTAATCGAAAGGATTGTGGAGAAAGGTAACTAGGCCTAGACACAGGGGACGGGGCCGGGGGCGAGGTGACAAAAATCACTTTCAAAAGGAAGAAATTCTGCAAATGGTGACATTATTGTATTAGTAAAATTGATGAGATAATGAAGGGCAATGATGTAGAGTTTGAGGAACAAATAAAAAAAGGTTGAGTAAAGCACAAAAGTATCTCCTTTAAATGTTAGATCCTAAATGTACAAGGATGGAGCACTGAATGGGCAAGTGGGGAATTTGGATCTTCACCCTAACCAGTGACGACTCAGGACCTGATATACACCCCTCTTCTCCTCAGGATATTCTCATGTTGGGAGATGAACTTTGGGGAAAACTCATCTTATCACCTGAACTGAGTTGGACACTAAAGAAATGTAAAATATTAAACTCAGTGGTGCTGTAAATTTCTCACTGGATATGTTCTGGGACCACTTACGTGCGCTAATACCTACGCTGAACGAAGAAATACAAACCTAGTGGTGAACTATATATATATATATATATATATATATATATATATATATATATATATATATATATATATATATATATATATATATATATATATATTAACTTTATCACATACACAATTGTTCTGTGCATTAGCAGAATTACTAAAAAGGACCTCATTCAAACTGGATGGTATCTAATGGAGTGTTTATTCAGAAAAAGTTACAAGCTTTCTTGGACAAACAGTCCACTGTACGGATACTTGATAATGTGGACTGTTTGTTCAAGAAAGCTTGTAACTTTTTCTGAATAAACACTCCATTAGATACCATCCAGTTTGAATGAGGTCCTTTTAGTATTATATATATATATGTATGTATGTATGTATGTATGTATGTATGTATGTATGTATGTATGTATGTATGTATGTATGTATGTATGTATGTATGTATGTATATATATATATATATATATATATATATATATATATATATATATATATATATACATATATTAATTTTTGTGGCGGAAATAAATGTAAGTTTCAACGGAGATGGTATAGTCGGGGTGCTGGAGACAATAACTAAGAAATTATTTGAAATTAATGACTGCATCTATCTGGCTGAACTCAGACATTTTCAGCAAGTTCACAGGAAACCGGTGTCTAGATTATGATTACTAGCATGGAGAAGGGAGAAATAATAAAGGTACGCAACTGTCTTGGAGCAATTAAATTTGACTTTGTTACGGACCCAAGTAGTAGGAACCAGTGTCTCATAAGTTTTCTGACTCTGGGTATGTTTTTTTTTATGCAATAAGACGACGACAATGGCCAATGGCCGGGCACTTGTTTAGCAAGGGAGTCTGAAACCTCTCCCCACAGCTTTGCCCGATCTTTAATGAATCAGAATGTTACTTTAGGTTCTTGGCAGAGTCCCTCCGGCCCGTAGCAACAACCACTTTCATCCCGTTTTATGTGCCTACGTTCATAGTCTCTTCCATCTTACTTTCCACCCTCTCCTAACACCTTTCAAACCATTTCTCTCTCAGTTTTCATTTTACCGCTGAATGACCTCATAGTTCCCAGCGCTCATGAAAAAAAAAGAACGTCAGCATGCCCATAGAAAAATTAACCTTTGAAGGTAGCTATTGTAGCCAAAAAGATCGAGAAAATAGGAGCAGAATGGAATAATTGAAGAATATATGACTTTGGCACTGTCAACCAAACGCATTTCAAGAACTTACAATAGGTCTCTTTGTGTGGACTCGTTAAGTGTAGCTTTGGGGACTTGTGGCATACACCTATGCACCACTCGGTTATAAGCACAGGAATGGCAAGAATATGTAAATGAATAGCCGGAATCCAAGAATCTGAAAATGCTTCAAAAAGAGAAATCCTTTTTTGTGAAAAGATCATTAGCCTTATTTCCCGATGGAATAACAACTACAGAGATTGAAACATTGAAGGAAAGCCAGAATGAAGAAAATACCTACATGATTCAGTGTTGCTTGTTTTGATGACTAAAATTTTCCTGCTAACAGCACAGTAGTTGTTCAGTCCCCAGACACTGATGCTTTTCTGCTACATATAAACTACATGGACGGCTATCGCCTCTGTTTTACACAGGTGTTGGGAATAAGAGCTACACAACTGCCGTGCACCACATCATCGGAGAAGTTAAGCATTGCCAGCTTCGTGCGATTGGCCAAGAATGCACCATTTAAAACACTCAGACAGCATCCTCAACAGATTATATATATATATATATATATATATATATATATATATATATATATATATATATATATATATATATATATATATATATATATATATGTGTGTGTGTGTGTGTGTGTGTGTATATATATATATATATATATATATATATATATATATATATATATATATATATATATATATATATATATATATATATATATATATATATATATATATATATATATATATATATATATATATATATGCATACTAGCTACCAGGTTTTCATGTGCTTTAATTACTACGTATTGCTCCTAAGTTTTCTTATTACTACAGAACTGGTGGTATCCAAGTTGTGTCTTATAAAGCTTTTGTCCTCCATTGTTGAAAATATAACAGCAGCTACTTGGGATCTTGATCGCTCAGACAAGTTACTTGAAGTGGTGATTTCTTTATTCCCAACAGAGATAATAACGATTCAGACCAACACTGGAAGAGTCCTTGCAGTTAATTAGCTGTAATGAATTCAAATGGCAACTTCCAGTAGTGTCTATTCCCAAGAACTGGAGGATGTTCATGCAAAGCTTCAGCATCACACTATTGTTAACATGCCCGTTTTGCCTATTGCCATTACCAGAAATCTTCAATTTCTTTCATTGCAAAACTCTGAAGTTGTTGCTGTGGGAGTTGTATGGATGCCGTTGCTCAGACTTTTGAGAGAGGCTAACTGTAAAGCAACGTGCATGGTTGCCATATACTTTACTAGCTTGCTTTACAGTTATTGGCCTTATAGGCCCAGCTTGCTTTGCAGGTTATTGGCCTTATACTGTAGGCTGATTCCAGAATAATGGTTTGCTCATTTTGACAGTAATGGTAATGCAGGTCCAAGTGATCCGTCATCTTGCAGCTTGTTAGGAAGAGTTAAAATGGTTAACTGGAAATCTCTTGAGTGAAGGCAAACTTACATTAAAGTAGTTTATAAAAGTTAATCGGGAGACCAGAATCTGTAAAGGAAGTAGATCCCGAGTAGCGGGTTTCCTTACGGTGATAGAGCGTAACTTAACCGTCCTTTGTGTATGGTTTACTATTTTACCATCTTGTCAGTAAGTTTTTTTTAACCATATGTGATAAATTCGCAGGGCGAAAAGTTAGATATATATAAAAGTTTTAATCCATTATATCTCGATATTCATTTAACTTTGATATTTGCTTGACTATTCTGCAGGCCTCAGAATGGACACAGATTTGTGAAAAATGGCATATTTTTTATTTTTTCTAAATAGTAGGAAAAAATCAGCAGTTTTTGCGTATTTATTGAAGCTATAAATTTGAACAAGCTAATTAAGCTTTGTAGTATGAAAAACCTACATATGGCTACCAGGCTTCATTTTGAGAGATTGAAAACCTTTACATATCTTAATTAAGAGCCGCACCAAAAAAAAAAATTTTTTTTGTATTCTACCCCTATGTTGCTCGCAGACCGGAAGGTTTCCATTATTTGCAGGGCCATAATTACCTCAACTGAAAAAAATGGTTTTTAAAAATCGGGAGCGGCAGGTAGGGTTTCGGTACCTGGATAAATTTCTACCCTTATACAGTACCAGGAAAAGACAATATGAAAGTCTCTCTCTGTATGTCTGCCTTCCAGGCAAATTGCCGACTTAGAAAGTGATATAAACTTATAAAATTACAGAAAATTCCTCGAAAACTGGAAATTTTACCTTAGTGTTAGTAATACTTTCTTGAGAATGTGTGTGCGTGGTACTTTTTTACTTTTTCTGGTCAGGAACTTTTGTTTGCTCCTTTTCCTTCATTACTCTCAGTATTTTCCTTCATTAATGCATTTATTTAAGCGCCAGCCATGCTGATATGTAAAGAATTGTGTTGATCGTTGGATTAATTAATATGGAACGCTTCATATAAAGAATCAATTTTGACAGTTGTATTAATTAACGGTATTTACATTGATCTTCTTTTATAAACGAACAGGAAGATTTAAAAAAATAACGAAGTTTGCGAACGGGAAGTTTGAACAGCATTCAGGGGGAGGCATTTGTGTTCTTCCCTTCTCCAAACATTGCAAGTCAAACAGGGTGATTGGTATGCCACTCACAGCCCTCTTTTCTAGGAACTGGGTGATAACTATCTTAGGCTTAGTTAAGAAAAAACTGGTTACGTCTACTCTAGGTGAGCCAGTGAATGCATAATTTTCCAAATAGCTTTGAATTCTTCAGTGTGTAAACTTTTTAGTGTTTTATATATATATCCACTTTTTTTATAGGATTTCAATGTTGGGGGTTAGTTTCATTTTTTTTTTTTACTTAAAGTTCCAGGTACTGGGATTTTAAAATGAATTTTCAGTGGTTTTCAAATGTTGCATAGCTATCGTGTAAGTTGTCAAATTGTTGTCTGATGTTTATTTACAATTTTTCATTAGTTATAAAAGTGTTTAAACAGGTTATCAGTTAAATTAGTTTTCTGTATTTACAGGTTTTGTTATCTTTTTTCTGGTTTAGAACGACTTCACATGATTTATCGTCTCATATATATATACAGTATATATATACATATATATATATATATATATATATATATATATATATATATATATATATATATATATATATATATATATATATATATATATATATATATATATATATATATATATATATATATATATATATATATATATATATATATATACATGTATATATATATATATATATATATATATATATATGTTACTCAACCGAGAGTAAATCCCATTGCTTACCTTTGCTAATAGTCAAGAAGTCCCCCTCTATTGGTAGCTTGATAGTGACTGCATCCAAGTGGCTACTGGCTTCGTACATTCGTACATACACACGCTCTCTCTCTCTCTCTCTCTCAGGTCTACAGCAAAACAACCATTACCCAAAATAATTTATTTGACAATAATCTAACATAACTGGATTGCAAGAAACAAGAGATGAAATAAAATGGAATAATGTTCACCAATTGATCAAACATATTAAAGTCCATCATATTCAGCTAATTATTCTCTCTAAATACTTTTCCCACAATAGGTCAAAATAAGTCAAAGTCCATTACATTCCCAATGAATACATCTTAACCTCTTCCTCAGCAAAACATATTATGAAGAAGTCAAATAAAACCCTTGTTAAACAAATGCATAAAAATAAAGATGTGGGAATTCCTCCCATGTTATTTGTAAAGTACACAAAATGTAGAAAATGCTTGACACAAGTGAGATATATGTTAAATGAAAAGAACAATCTACGGTTTGGGAAATCTAAAATGTCTCCTACCTCCAAACATCAATGTTCACAATCTTAACCAACAGGTCTCGAACCACAGAGCCTTCACCGAAGGCTTCTAACAATATACAGTGTTGATCTTCGAATGACAATTTGCCTGATAACTAATCCCTTCACACCCTAAGACTCTGCCCCCCCCAAAAAAAAAAAAAAACATGAACGAATTATCCAGAACCTGGACATTTCCGGCGAATAAACTCACAAAGCCTTGTCGCAAGGGAGGGATGTTCTCACGCCTCAAGAATATCTGACACATTCGACACGTATACAGTTTTATTAATCATGATGCGCCTTTAGTCACACTTATTAATCAAACATCTATTGTGTATTGTAATTCATGAAATATCTGTAACCTATGAGCTTTTCAGATGCTTGGCCACCACAAAGAAGTGCTGCCCCCAGCACTAGAGGGATAGCAATAATTAATCGCAAGATTCATGCTCTAAATGGACAGCCACACCCCTGACAGGCTGATCTTCAGGTGAGGGTTTAGTCACACAGTGTTTTCATACGCGAGAAATACCCCACTTCACGGAGAGTATGACGACAAAGGCCCCAATCACCGATAAAGTAGCGATGAGGAGGTACTGCTTCGGCACAGGGGTCTTCTGGCATTGGAGGAAGTGGTGGAATTGTAGCGATCACTTCCCTGAAGGGCGGCACCGGAACAACTTGATGTTCCCCACGAGGATGCCGCATGAAGATATGAGTAGTAGAGTTGTAGAAATTCTTTCCCAGGACTCGAAACTTTGGTGTGACCAGCCTACATGCCACATCGCAGAGGTGGGATCCTCAAAGAAGGAATGTATCTTATGAATTATGGCACCGGATGGACATCTGACATTTATTGCAGAACACGTATTGAGAGTCTTCATAGAGGCCACCTTGTACTCATGTTGGAACGTTTGTAAGTCACAGTCAGAAGGATTCTGGTTATATACTAACATCTCACATCCTAACCAGTCAACATTATGAGTGTAAAGATACTACTGTCACAAATGTATCTATCATGAACTAAAACACACCCTGACTTATAATTAACAGCCGAGGATTGAAACTGGTCTCTTAAAAAGTACTTAGTCTCCTCACTATCCCATACTATTACTGAACCATTAAAACCACTAGGGAAAGGTCATATGATATAACTATGAAATGATTTCAAGTTACTAACTGGAATTTCCACAAATAACCCCCCATCAGACACACGTACTTTCAAAATCCCATAATAACGATACAAATTCTTCCCTGTAAAAATTACTTGTGAACCATACAGATATACTGCATTCATTAACGTCGATTCTAAAGACCCGAGAGGTAAAATACCTCCAAAAATTTGCCCCTTAGGAGCGGCAACCACTACCTTAACCTGTATTTGAGCTACCGATAATGCGGGTTCCACTTCTCTCTCAATATACAACAAGGTAGTTTGACAAGAAAACAAAACTATAGTAACATCTAAGTCTCTCCCATTCTATCAGCTGTGACCAATACTCCATTTAAAGATGTCCTTAATGTCTCAAAACCCTCTCATAATTTCTCATTACTCTCTCATAAAGTCTGCAGATACCTGCTCAATTTTCATCAAATTAGCAATTGCCATATAAGCAAGTGTTCCTATGACCAGAACGACTCCAATTAACAATGGCACAGCCCTCTTACTCCTAGAAGAAACCTGAGAAGTCGAAGAGCCTGAATTTGGAAGCCATGTTAAAGTTTTCTTAATCTTATCCTGGACCCAAACAGCTGTAGCATTAAGTTCGGTTAACCAACCCCACAACGGATCAAACAGATTTCGTCCGGTATTCATCTCACCCAATAAATTCATAAGCAACTGAACTTTATTCTGGGATGCTTCAAGCTCATCCCTTGCTGAACCTATATTCTCAAACTCTATACTCAAAGTTACCACGTCAGACGACAACCACACATCATGGTCTTCTTTTATAATTACACCGGGGCCTAACCTCACTACAGAATTAGCCCATGCCAACACCCCTAAAGCCATGAGCAGACGAAACTTCAGCATCTTAAAAAAAAACAGGGAAAGAAACCTATATGTTGCCAGATCCCAAAACAAAAAAAAAAGAAAAATAAAGAAGGGAAACCCATGTATCTATAAAACTCTACAGTATTTTGCACCTAATTTAACTAAGTTTTCCCCTCTCAGATATTATTGCAAAACACACAAAAAAAACTACTCCAAACTGCTGCACTTAAGCAGAAAAGGAGAAAAAACAACTGCAAAAAAAAAAACTCGGATTATTAAAGATTTGTATAATTCTATGGACAGACGTCCCCCCCAATTAAAAAACAAAAATTACAAATCACACACGTTTAAAACCAATTAAAAAAAACAAAATAGAGAAAAAAAAATTATAAGAAACAACAGTACATCACAGGAATTAACCCACAAAATACCCATTAACCTGTCTTCTTAATTTTAGGTATATGTGTCAACTGAGACACTCCCGTATTTTCATCCTGAACAACAAATCTATTCCTCTTCTGTATTTCTACAATCCGAAAAGGACCCTCAGATTTAGGGCTTAGTTTATAATTCAGCTGATTCCTAACATTTATTCTCACAAAAACCCTATACCCACAGCAACTTTAACTCTATCTGGCTTTGAATTGCTCCTGTCAACCATATCCTGAGTTTTCAAGAGTCTCAGCAAGACGTGCATATCTCTCCTTAGCAATAGAGATCAGCGATTTAACTGTATCATCACCCGATGGAATAGGTAGTAAATTGAATGCGCCCTGTACTGGGTAGCCAAACGGCTTCAGTGGGAGACATTCCAATGGTATCACTAACATAGAATTGATGCTATGCTGAACCTGTGGAATATATCGATTCCAATTTACATCATTGCCCCCTACAGTAATTCTGAGAGCCTCAATTACCTTCCTATTTGCCCCTTTCACATAGCTCATTAGCTTCTGGTCTATAGGGAATAATAGTGACTTTCTGAATGCCCAATTACATCCGCAAGACACTCTTAACATCTTGTTCATAAATTCTCTCCCATTATCTGTAATAAGCACCTCGGGAACCTCATATGACAAATAAATCCATTAAAGAATGTGACTGCCACCTCCTCTGCTGTTTTATGCTTCAAAGGAAAAATCTCTACAAACCTGGTTAATTCGTCCAGAACCACCAACAGGTGCCTATGGCCATAACTAGATTTACAGAACTTGGAGATAATGTCCATATGGACCCTAGAAGACAGACTACTGGGAATAGGAAACGAACCCAATTTACAAGAAACGACCCTCGATGGCTTACACGCATTACAAACCAAAGAACCTCTTACAAAGTCTTCCACTGACGCCAGAATACTCTTCTAAAAGAATTGTCCCTGTATATTCTGATATGTCTACTCAATACCCAAATGCAGACTGCCAGACCTACAGTGAACAATATCCAGAACCGCAGGTACTAAACTCCTAGGGACAACTATTCGCATCTTATCACCTTTATCCTCACTATGTCTTAGTCTGTATCTAATCTTCCTAAATAACAAATTGCCCTCTAATTCAAGACTCTCAAAAGGCAACTTATAACTCTTCCTAACTAATTCCCCTCTAAGAAACACTTTTGCTTCTACCAAAATCTCATCCTCATCCTGTTTAGATTCTACTAAACTAATGTCTCAGAGTATGCAATCTCCAGATACATAGCATACATGAGAGCCATCCGAATCAGAAAAACTTATACTAAGGGCGTCTGCTACAACATTATGTCTACCCTCTATAAACCTTAGCTTGGCATCAAAATCCCTGATTGTTGAATACTACCTAGCTCTTTTAGGGGAAAGATCCAGCTTATTGAAAAGATCCAACAATGGTTTATGATCTGTAAGAACCTCTTCTTGATTGCCCATCAATGACATCTTAAAATTAATCAAACTAGACATTACGGCAATGGCCTCCTTGTCCACTACTGACCATAGCCATTCATTACTACCCCGTGTCTTAAACTTCCTACTGTAAAATGCAATTGGATGGAGTCTTCCATCGAACTTCTGCATAAGGCAGGCCCCTATGCCATCGTGACTAGCATCTGTCAACAAAGTGAAAGGATGCTCAAAATCAGAACTTCAACACAGGGGGATTAACTAAAGCATCCTTCATATTCTGAGAGGCTGACTGCTGTCCATCACCCCATACAAACTGTACATCGTCAATCAGGACATCTGTCAAACGAGATGCTAAAGTAGAAAAACCCTTCACAAACCTAGGGAAAAAATCTAGCGATGCCCAAGACAGACCGAATCTGTTTCTTATTCTTGGGAGTAGGAAAATCTACAA
>NC_089743.1:58379623-58392123 GCF_040412425.1 Macrobrachium rosenbergii
TATATATATATATATATATATATATATATATATATATATATATATATATATATATATATATATATATATATATATAGATATATAGAGAGAGAGAGAGAGAGAGAGAGAGAGAGAGAGAGAGAGAGAGAGAGAATCTATTTGCCACTTTTTATTAGATATGTACATAATTGTGATAACCTCAGTACTCTCATAACTTCTCGAATTCTTGACAGTTTTTGGATACGCTTGTCACCACTAAGCCTGAGATCCAAAGTCAAAAATATGGAGAAATCTCGACGTCTGTCGAAGGTTTCGAACCCGCACCCTAAACATCAAAACGAGGTTCCGTTACCGATCTGACCACGAGAACGATACTATGTTTGTTGTATCTCACGCATACAAAGACCTGTCGAATTCAGATACATGCTGGATTAGACCCTTCCACCCTATCTTAGCCAAGGGGGCAATCGTTTTTATTGCATCATGTGGTAACGTGACCTTTTTATGGTACTCCATATGCGGGTTCGTAACTGTTATGGACGTCGGAATTTCTCTGTATTCTTGCATGTCGTTCTTAGGCTTGGTAATGATTAGCATATATATATGTATATATATATTCATCTTTTTTCTTAAGTAATAAAAATTCCATGAGCTATTGACTAATAACAAATGTTAAGAGCCCCTTAAAAGCACAATTAGGAAAATCAGTTTACCCAAGCTTTGTGCCCCATTTCAGAAATGGAACCTGAGTTGTCTGTGGCGGAAGGATAATTTAGCTTGCCTAGCAATGAACTATAGCTCCCTTCCCAATACAAAGAAGGGATGTTCAATGATTAGCTTTCGACATTGCTTTCAGTATTACTGTAGCCAGGGTGATATTTTTTATGAATATACTGACACCCACAATAGGACACCCTGCCTTATTCGGCGGTGAACTATAATGCATCGCAGCCAGTGTGGCCAGCACCTTCATCCCAAGATATATATATATATATATATATATATATATATATATATATATATATATATATATATATATATATGTTTATATATATATATATGTATACTATATATATTATATATATATACACACACATGTATATATACCCACACATGTATAAATGTAGTGAAACACAAGATATGTTCTATCATTTTCAAATAGTATCTTGGGATGAAGGAGCTGCCTCTTGGTGCTGCCACAATGACTGTGATGCATTATGGCTAACAGCCGAATAAGGCCGGGTGTCCTATTGTGGATGTCAGTATATTCATAGAAAGCAATGTCGAAAGCTAATCATTGAACATCCCTTCTTTGTATTGGGAAGGGACCTTTAGTTCATTGCTAGGCAAGCTAAATTGTCCTTCCGCCACAGACAGCTCAGGTTCAATTTCTGAAATGGGCCACAAAGCTTGGGTAAACTGATTTTCCTAATTATGCATTTAAGGGACTCTTAACATTTGCTATTAGTCAATAGCTCATGGAATTTTTAGTACTTAAGAAAAAAGATTAACTTTTTGCTAAATGTGTACCAAACCGAGTCAGATCACTAATGGGTCATAGTCACTTGCTCAGATGCGAGTAAAGTATATAGAAAAAAAAAGGCCAGTAAGCTCTGACCTGGAAAAAATTGGAATTTTTTTCTGTCTATTGCTCTACTTGAAAAGAAAGTTTCTGCCAAAATACTTCTCAAATTGAAAAAGGCTTGCTCCTATTTTAAGAATTAAAAGGACACAAAAAAGCCCAATGGTGTACCGTTTAAAGAATTCTGAATTCTTTTTTGCTATTATTCCAACTCGTACAAGTGGTGTAAGAGTAAGAAGAAGTAGGAGACAAGAGAAATCTAATCCCAAGTCACTGTAGAAGGAATACCGTGGACATGTTTTATTCAGCGCTTTAATGCATTTATTGTGGAAACATACCGGCCACTAGGGCATCCTCTTCCAAGTGCCGCTTGGTTCAGAAGCTTATTGCTCACTTTGCAAACCTATGGAATTATTGCTCCCAGTTGCATTTTGCCTGAAGTCTTGTAAACTGCTTTCTTTCAGAAGAAGCTTATGTTGCTTTCTGCTGGAGTTGGAATGTTTCTTTTTTCCATTCCCACTCTTTTTTACATTTTTTTTTTCTTAACAGGCATTGTTTATATAAGGACTGAGATGTCAGTCATATTAGCCTTTTCTTGAAAGAAATTTTCTCAGATTAACTTTTCTCGATGCTTAATATTGCCTTTTGTCGTAATAAGCAAAACTTTAGTTATGCAAAAGTGTTTGTGTTATCAAATCTTTCTTTAACTTCTACATGTTCCATTTTTCACCTTTTCGTGAACTCATACATGTTTGTGAATTTTTTGTTTGGTTCTTTGATGAGAAAAATGTTGCCAACACAGGTAATTTGAAGCAACATATAACATAGTTTTCTTAGATTTTTTTAAACTCTGCCTTAAATGTCTGATTATGGAAATGAATTACGTTTTTGATGATCTCAAATGTGAGAAATCTACTAGAGTAACATTAAACTTTTCACTTGTGTTGTTGCCTACCATCAGACAGAATCAATATGTCGTTACAGTTGCAGGAATTTAGAGCCAAGAATCATTAATGAAATAAAAACTTGGCAATGAAATGCTACGAAAAAATTTTTTTAGCCTATCATCAAACAAAATCAATTACAGTTTTAATATGTGTAAACCCTTGGAATTTAGAACCAAAAATCAGTAATAAAAACGATTTGTCAGTAAAATGGTTGTTTTTATATGTGGTAATATGTTGATAGGAATGATTTGAAACAAATAAGACTTAATAATGATTCTGTCCCAAACTCTCTTGATTTTCTCGTGTTACCTGTACCACTGAGGATAAATGCAGTATTTTAATGTGTTAGTTCTCATTCATTAAATTAAAATATTCCCTTCTATGTATAAAGCCAGACCTTTCATCGTCTCCTGTTTGTTTTCTTTATCCAGACATCATTAATTTAAACGTGTCAAACGCAGTGTTTACCAGTGATTTGCACTGGCCACTGTTTGACAGCAGATGACTGAACAAGTAAAAGTCCCTTGCAGTGATATAATTTTTAAGAAGGCGCTGCAATTCATTAAAGATAAAGTAAAGACAAAGTTCTTGAACTAGGTGTCCTTTCCCAATTTGCTAATGGACAACACCCTTGTCTAGCTCCTTTTTTATTTTTCATTTTTCCTTTCACATATTCCTCTCTCTACCTCTGTTAATATTCCATTTGTATCTCACCTTTACAACACCATTGTATTTGCCTTTTTGTCAATTTTGACCAACACGGGCCCACCAGATACCATTCATTTTCGTTGAGGTCAATTATTTAACCCCTCTTGTTCAACTCCTAGATCTAAAATCCAAAAGAAGTAATCGTCGCCTATAATCCCTTTGGCCTCTTCGAAGGGGATGCAGAGATAGGATTGTGCGTTGGCTATTAAATCCTCGCACAAATCTTTAAAATATTATTACTAATCTCACAGGGAGGCCACACCTTTCCTCATTTGAGGAAACACTACAGGTGCGAGAGGTGTGGAACCATCAAAATTCCATTTGCCATACTGGTTTGAGAATTCCGGACTGTCTGGTGTAGCAGCACTCATCTAGATTCATAATCTAGATCTATCACCAACGATGTTGATCCTCCCACTGATTTGGCAGTGGTGCTCTTACAATATATTCAGGAATTACCTCATGCCTAGGGCAGAGCTACACTTTCATCATCAGGATAGAAAATATATTAAACCACAGCAGTTGTCACACCTCTTTAACAAAAGTTACACACCTTCCACACTCCAAAGTCATTCCTTAAATACCCCTTGAAAATGAAGTCCAACTGTGTGTCTCAGATTTTCCCCATTCGTTTTTTCTGTATATAATTGTATCATAGTTAAATTTTTAACCTTGTACAAAATTGCATTAATTTTATATGCCTTGTTCAAAGATAAATCTCTTTAAAATTCATAATAACAATCACATATGAAAAAAGTTGATGAAGACAGCAACTTGGCTTTTTTTTTTGTAATGGAGAAGACAAAACAAAGGCTCAGTATCCATGCCTGAAGTAAGAATGTCTGAGACATCTTATTTCCTTTGTGGTAATATTTTTACTATAAGAGTGTGCTGGGATTGAGCTTACAATACAACCATTGAATTTGTTTGACTGACAAGATTAGGAATGTTTTTTATAGCATATAACTAGTTGTTCAGGACAGACATTAGTAGCAAGTCTTCTATTACTGTGAGACAGCATAAAAAGTTTGTTTTGGATGCCTTGCCTGAGGTGTCCCCTACACCCATCATTATTAAAAAGGTTACAGGATTTGCTATCCTCCTGAAGTTGTTTGGGATAAGTGTCCAGTGTTCCAAGGGATCCTTGAAGGCGCATTTGACAGTATATTTCAGAGGCCGAAACTTACTGTTGCAGGCAATCTCTGATAAACAGTTCTTGTTATTGAAAGGTGCAAGAGCTCATGAGCTGTTGTCTTAAATCACAAGTCTTAGGGTCATCTTTACTAACATAAGAGTAAGTTTACTGTTGACGGCACCATTTTTCTGGACAGCCTGGTGCACGCGTTATTCTCCAAAATGAAAAAGGGAGACCCCTCATGATTATGAGGTCTAGGTCCCACCGCAACTGGTAGTCAAGAACAGGGCACCTTGTTTGGTGGAGACAACTGTTATGACGGATAGTGAAAAGGAAAAGCGAGATACCAGTCTTGATATTTGTCATGCCATTCCAGTTTAAACAGCTTCACTCTGCGCTTTAGTCGGTATATATTTTGTCAGTGAATAAGTTGCAGGTTCAGACTGAAGTTTCTTGGTCTGGAAGTTGAGGAGTCCTCTTTATATATATATATATATATATATATATATATATATATATATATATATATATATATATATATATATATATATATATATATATATATATATATATTTATTTATTTATATACATATATATTATATATTTATATATATGTATGTATATATATATATATATATATATATATATATATATATATATATATATATATATATATATTGAAAGACGAAACACCTTTATATATTTTTGCCACCCGTGGAAAAACCTAGAATGGTTTTTACCTTAGGATTTAAGATGAGTACTGTAACATTGCCTTATGTCGAAGAATGTAGTTATTTACTTACTAGGATATGCTTCGAGTTTTAAGTTTCAGAAAAAGTATGAAAAGTATTAGTCACATCTTATTTCTTGACTTGAGTTTCGTAATTTTTGAGTGAAAATATGAAGACGAGAGGTTTTTTATAGTTAATTAATATTCGTTTAAATCCTTTTTTTTTTTACCATATAAAGACATGCCCACGAAATAAACAAGCCCATACACTCGCTTTATTAAGAATTAGAATATAGATGTTTCATGTGGAAGCATCAGAGAAATTACATTGAAACTGGATCTCGGTATTGTTTCCAAAATTCTGTCTGATGCAAGAGGACATTCTCATATAAGAGTTTACCATCTGTATGTAACATTATAGCTTTACAGGGCGTATGTCTATATATGCTGTGTACGTATATATACATGCATATGTTTTATGAATATTATATATATATATATATATATATATATATATATATATATATATATATATATATATATATATATATATATATATATATATATATATATATATATATATATATATATAAATTTATATATGCTTTTATATATGTATAGGCAGTGTGTGTGTATGTTTAAAACTAGACTCAAATGGCTACAGGCATTGTATATGAGAATACTAAATGCTAAATATCTCGTTAGAATTAAATTATTATCATTATTTTTTTTATTATTATTAACGAAGGTGACAGTCGCATCTTTCTATTTTTCTTGAATTTGTGTCCTTTTATTTCCCTATGATACATTCTTAATTCAGCCATCTTCAACTTATTAATTAAGTAAGGGGAGATCTCCGGTATTGTGTACGTTGCTAACTGATGACTAATCTCCTGTTTCTGTAAAACCTGTCAGCGTTTTGAGGAGTTTAATACCTGACCTTTTGTTTGTACTGTGGAACATAATATCTTGTGATGTTGCGTTTTTCAGTGGGGTACATGTTCATTCCCCGTTCTTATGTTTATTGTCACATAGACGTTGGTGACCTTTCTTGTTGTTACGGCGTTGTATGTATAAAGTCATTATGTAGCAGGAAGAAGTAGTACACATGACTCATTCTGCTGGAATATGACATTCTGAGAAAAGAAAATTGTCCTCACTTTGATATTCTAAATTTCAGTGTTTAACTTAAAATGGGTTCACCTCATGGTTGTTATCTTCATTGCTTGTTGACACTGTACTTGGTTGACGTTATATTCAAACTGAAGTTTAAGATGTATTCCTTGTTTTTCAAGTTACCAACTGTTGGTTTAGATTATGGAAAGTGATTGGATTGTATTTTTCAATTCCTATTGTACATAAAGTCATTTGTTATATATACAGTATAATAATAAAATCCGAGTGGTTCTTGTTTGTCCTCCTCCATGTGACAGTAGGGGAGACGTGACACAGCCACCCAACCCCTGCAAACCTGGTTGTCTGCCCGGGGTGGGGGCGGGCTATGTAGGGGAACGGGAGGGTACGGGAGACATCCATCCTTCTCTTGCAAACCTGTTTATCCGGCTCGGGTGGGGGCGGGGTAGGTAGGGGATCGGGATGTTAGGGGAGACAGCAGAGTTGTTCCAGCGTGCTAACAATCTCGCAAGGAATAAAATTCAATGACGTTTACTCCCTAGTGAAGTAAATAGACACTACTGTAGATATCTCTCCAGTAAGGCAGACTAAAAGAAGTTTTCCATTGTTTCCTTCGGGTTAGTCACTATTCTTCATTGTCCTCCTCGCTTCCTTTTCCTTCATTGCAAAGTGAAACCTATGGTACAAACCGAGCGTAGTCATTAGGTCGCTTGGCCCATGGAGTTTCTCATAAAAAAATCCAGTCCTCCTACACATCATGTGTGGCTGTTTCCCCTCCTCTCGGGAGATGGCGACTCTCGTCTCAAACAAGCGTGTTTGAGGGTTTCCCCCTCCAGAGGTTGCCAATAGGATGGAATTATGACTCACTGTTATTGGGCCTGAGGGCCAAGAAGAGTGTTTGGGGACCTTATTACTTGTTTATACTGGTGCTGGGGTAATCGATTTTTTCCTTTTTTTTTATATCCTATAGTTAGCCTCGTTATTTTTGTTTTACTGCTAATATTGCGTCCTTTCTCCGGGTTAATCGTGTCCTTTAGATTTTTAAAATTATTTCATTTATCGTTGTGTACATCCTGACTTAATGTTCTCATTTTAATAATTTGAAGTTGACTTTGCATTTATTCTCAATAAGACACTATATACAACACCCTGGCATCTGAAAAATAATGTATTGAACTCCCCCTTAAGCGGGGAACATACCCTATTCCCCATAAAGTCTTCTCTATCGGTTGGTTGGAGTCCAGATATCCACATCAGGCCTCATCCCCTCTTCAGCACTTACGAGTCACCTTTTGGTGAGGTCTTAATACTGGTGACCGCCCGTGATGAGCTTAAATCCGTAGCCTGCCGTACGGTGCCGTATAAAGCACAGTGCATGTACTTTTTCTGACGGTGTGATTTTCAGGCTCACACGGGAAAAATTTAGCTTACAGTAATTAAGCCTATCCAGGGATCACACCTCCATATACTGCTTTTTTTATAATTGTGAATGATCCTTAAGTAATTAATCCATACTTAATTTTTAAAAAATGTATATGTGCCGGAGAAAGCTAGAATTTTTCGTTCTCATATCTAACAAAAGTTTTTGCTTTAAATGAAGATATCCACAATGCAGGTATGATTAATTTGCATGTTTACGAGAAAATCTAGCATGGGGTCATTAAGCCCATTTATATAAAGTAATCTTTATCAAACCACATATTAGACGTTTTTGAAGAGTACATAAAAAAAGCAAATTTGTGTATTAAAACATTTTAAGTAACGACGAATTATTTGTTTCATAAATATATTTTTATGCGCAAGGAAGATCGGTTTTAGTTAGATTTTTTTAAAAATTAATACACATGAAATTTTTTTTCTCTTGGTTTCTAACAATTTTGCATTCATTAAAGACGTAACATAATTATAAAAAAAGTCTAAGCATCCGCGCAATGCAGCTTACTGTGGTTCGATCCTTGCACATGATTACCGTAGTCTAAATTTTCCTGTATACAAGTAAAAATCATAGTCAAAGTAACATACGTATGCCTATTCCTTTTTTTTTTTTCTTCACCTAACACAGACGTAATCTTAACCAGCACACCGATCAACTTTTGAAGTGTGTTTAGATATATGAAGTATGTTATATTCTTGTTGCGTATCCATTTTTGATAAGTTTGTAATGTCTTATCTGTGCCTTTTTTCGTGTTCCCTCTTTTTATGATATACTGTATATCGACTTTTGGGATTGTAGCGACACATGTATAATATTATTTTGTAAATACAGGAGAGGTAGATAGATTAAAAGCTAATCCATTCATAGTAATGACCCTTACACCTATAAGATGTTTCTTTTCTTCATTCGTTAGAATATTTGATAAAAAGGAGACAGCATTCCTAAGGAAAGTTCTGTCTCGCTGCCTCAGTGTATCTACCTATTTTGTCCGTGACTCCAAATCCTCATGGAATCTAAGAAGGTGACCCCGAGAACTCTGCCTCCTAGTTTTGATTATTCTTTTTAGTATTGAAGATGTGTTAATAATACGGGAAAAATAAATTATTTCTAGTAAATGACTAGCTTGGACGGAACAGATATTTTTCTTATTATAGTAGCGATTCCGTCCATCGGTGGATTCTGTACTTCCTGCCTCTTCTGCTGGAGTCCATTCGCTCTTGACCTTAGGAGGTACGGTCTCTAACATAATCAAGTCTATGATGTGATTATGTTAGAGACCATCTTTTTTCTCCTGAGCTACTCCTGTTTTGGGGTAACGACTTAATGACATATAACTATGTATCTATATATATATATATATATATATATATATATATATATATATATATATATATATATATATATATATATATATATATATATATATATATATATATATATATATATATATATATACATATGTATACAGTATATATATATATATATATATATATATATATATATATATATATATGTATATATATATATATATATATATATATATATATATAGGTATATATATATATATATATATATATATATATATATATATATTTGCATGTATGCATGCTATACATGTACACACACACACTTCTTTTAACGTGCTTTTTTCCCTTTTGTATGGGGTAAGCACGATGCCTTCTTTTGAAGGACTTTGATTTGGCTTTGGGGTAGACCATAGTCTCGATCAGCTGTCCTGCCTGTCATCGCTTAGACCCCGGTAGCGTATGTACTTGTATTGTACCAGTCACCAGTGCCCTTTCTCCCAGCAGTGGGAAGTTGTTGAGCGGTTAGATCGACAGTCAAGTCGTGTTAGGTGTCTGTTATGTTTTTAGGAGATGTTGGAGTGGCTTTGTTTGTATGTGTATAAGTCTGTAACACCCATTTGGTTTTAAGCAAACCTATCCGTTGATTACACACACACACACACATATATATATATATATATTGCTACGAATATCCTGTTAATACTTACTTGACTCTGGGCGGCAACGGATAACGCGGGGAGTTCCTTTTATTTGTTACAAATCTGACTCAATGGTAGGACAATTTGTAGACAAAACAAAGGAAATCTATGGCTTAGGGCTTTCTTCATGTGAGGGAATTACGAAAACTCAAGGGTTCTCTTAACTAATTATATTTACGTAAAAACACAGATCAGAAGATTGACGAATTACTGGGCAGGTAATAACAAGAGCCTGCTAAAATAATGAATCCTACACAGAATAAATATTCTTCAAGGGTTCTCTTAACTAATTATATTTACGTAACAACACAGATCAGAAGATTGACGAATTACTGCATGTAATAACAAGGGCCTGCTAAAATAATGAATCGTACACAGAATAAATATTCTACACTGACGATATCTTCGTAACAGGGAACATTACAGTGGAAAGGGGAACTGCGCATGGATCGGCCGAGATATTCCACAGTCGAGGCCTATCTGCAAATATATGCAAGACGGTTACTTGCAATAATAATAAGATGCACAAAGGGAAACTGAGGAATGCACAGATGGTGCCAGATAACTCAGTTCAACACTAATGCATAATTACATTAACACTGAATGCTCCAACACAAATTACTGAAGGTGATTGCACAATGGAAAAATAAAAGCAACATCAGACAGAGAAATAACAGGAATCATGACTGGCTAAAAGGACCTTACTCCGACACATTACCTTAGTCAAGATGATGATGTCCTCGTTCAATAGGGCGCTGGCGATGGAGGAGGAAATTATAATGCCACTACAAAATATACTGGTCGAGCCCCAGGGTCGACCATGTGTTCAGGAGGGTTCAGCAGGACACCAAGGTCTGGACATCTGTCCTCAGGTTGTGTTCTGAGCGATCTCTCTCAATTTCAGTTGTAGCACCTATTTATAACCTTCGGGGATTACCCTGGGCATCTCTTCCAGGTGGCACAAAGGTCACTCTTCGTTACGTTTTCTATAATGTCGACATGGCAGCAGAAACCACGTGCAGTGTTCAGAGTGGCCAACTCTCTCTTTTTTGGCTCCTCCCTTGCCTTGCTTGACGCAGGGGTACCTGGAATTAGACCTAAAAGGCAGTCACTTTGAACAAAGAGAGGGTTTAGGCTTATCCATTTTGGGGAATGAAAGAGAGAGTTTATGAAGGGGCGAGTTGAAACCTCAGTTCTAGTAATTAATGAGGGACATTAATTTTTATTTCTTTCTCAGTTACTTTGCAAAAATGTAAAAATGGGTGAGGTTGCGAGAAAAGAGGTCCCATCCATCGCACCTCCCCAACCAAGTTAGCATTCACACCCCAGATCGGGTGAGAATGATTACAGCAAGCGTGGTAGTTTGGTAATTCTATAGTGTTTCAGGAGATTGAAGATAAAACAGAATTTAGGATCTGAGTATGTCTATCTGTGATTCAGAAGTGAAGCAGAAAACCTCAAGGTAGAATCGGCAGAGAAGTGCACTAGTGTAGAAGATACGTAGTTGTGAGCAATAAGAAGGTTTTATAATGAAAGTGAAACATGTGTTAGAATGTGTAAGCAGGAGATAACTAGTATATTGTAATGAGACTGAAACAAGGTTTTATTATGTTCCCTGACTATTGGATGATTTTATAGATGGAGTGGTACAAAAAGTTGGAGGCATGGAAATGAACGTATTAGCATAATTATGGGATACGAAATTGAGTTATGAATAGTGTGTGGAATGACCAATGTTTGAAGATAACATTTTTCATCGGGGATAGTGAAGAGAAAATGCAGACATGTAAAGCGTTTGAAAATGTTTACAAGAGAAAGTTGAGATTGAAAGAGAGTAAAAATAAGGTTATGAGGGTAAAAGAAAATCGTGAAGATGGAGCATTGATCATTGGTTTGGTTGATAGAAAAATGGAAACGGTACATGCTTGTAAGTATTTAGAAATATATATAACAAATGACAGTACAATTAGAGAAGAAGTAAGTGACAGAATAGGTGAAGCAAGGAAGAAAGCAGGACAGGTGCAAAAGATTGGTAGGAAGCTTGCAATGTCTGTGGAAGCCAAGGTTGGAAAGTGTAAAGGGATTGTTGAGCCAGCTTTCTCATGTGGAAGTGAAGTATGTTGTGGAATCTGATTAAAAAAATAACTGGTCTCAGTTCAGAAGTACTGGGAGAGAGGAAGAGAGGGAGACATAAAAAACACGTAGTAAACTGTGCAGTAAGAGATATTAGATGGGAGGTCCATCCTGGAAGCGAGGGAATTTTTCAAGGATAAACGTGAATGATGCAGGTTTTTGGTACACTACCATAAAGCCCTCTAAGTATGTATGTGAAGCGCCAAGTGGAAGTGTTTTTGGAAAGGGGTTCATCCACAAAATGTTCACTTGGGCCACTCTTCTGATAGTACCTAGTTTTAATATATATATATATATATAAACGTTATATATATATATATATATATATATATATATATATATATATATATATATATATATATATATATATATATATGTATATATATAAATGTATATATATATATATATATATATATGTGTGTGTATATATATATATATATATATATATATATATATATATATATATATATATATATATATACTTCTGTCACGGGAATTGCAATGTAGTATGAAATGCAAAGTATATAGCAACGAGGCAAGTGAAACAACGGGTTGCAAGGTCTTTGTTGTTTCACTAATGCATTATCAAAGAAACTTCCTACAACATGAAAAGCATTCAAAGAAGGCTGTTTGGAAAAAAACTAAGAATAGAGGAGTATTAAACCATTTAACGCATATAAAGGTCATTATGTGTTAGGTTGATCTTTCGATG
>NC_089743.1:58397123-58412123 GCF_040412425.1 Macrobrachium rosenbergii
AATGGAAGGGTCCATATAAACGAATGTTGTAATTGTGGGATAGAAAAATAGAAGATATTTCTCCTTGATCGTTTCCTTTTCTATCTTTTTGAAAGGTGTTCCTTTATTTCCCCTCTCCCTTCATTGGTTCCCTCCTTGTGCATTTCTTTTGAAGTGAAAGTGTTCATGGTTCATTAGGAATATAGGTGGGCAGATTGGCAGATGGTTGTTAGATGTTAGTGGTCACTGGGCCAATTTGAAAGTTTTCTGGAAGAAGCAGAAGAGCTTCCATTAGTAAAGTGGATGGATTTATCATTTCCTGTACATTGAAGCATTGTCATAACTCCACTTACAGAAGCAGGTCGTGAAAACCCCATTCCTCCTTTTTCTGTATCTTCATAGAGACCTCTTCCACCCCTCTGACACCAAATATTCATACCATGAACTTGGATGAGGTGAACTGGTCACAGACAACAACATCCTAGACTCCAGTCACAAGATTGGGAGAGGTTTTAGATTTGATTTTGTGGTTTTTGGTAAAATTTTATCTTGATTGCTATTAAACTACTGTTCAGTTATTAAGTAGTCATTGTTAGCTGTTAGGAACTGCCCTCTCTTTGCATTTAAAGCAAGTCGGGTAACCTTTTTCAGTCTCAATTCACGATGTCACAGTGTTTTCCTGGTCGCCCCTTTTTTCCTGCACACATGGTAAATTTTTACATTTACGTTCAAGTGTTAGTTTTGTCACATATCTGATATGGGAAGTTTTGATATCATTCAAGGTTGACTGTGCAGTGCCACACTCATCCATGCTATGCTCCATAGACCATCCTGCCTCGATTCTTACGATGATTTCTAGTTTCTTCTGAAGGGTGAACACCGTCCTCGCCCTCTTAGTACGAAGTGGGACCATGAGGCATACAAAAGATACACAGCACCATACACAACACTAGCAGGACATGCAATGTGCAGCCACTGCAATGAAAGTCACATGCTTGGGGTACATTATCGTGTTAGGAAACCACTTGCGAACAGTTAAAAAAGTGACTGATCAGGCATGAGTGCACAAAGAAGAAAAAACAATGACATATATTTCTGCCCATAGCGAGAAAGCTTGCAAAAAACACATGCTTGCCCATGTACAAAACTTCTAGCGTGTGCTGTTAAACTGATGTATCCATATCAGTCAATAAAAAGTAAAAAATGCGCCGAAGTTTCTTGGGCACAATCAAGTGTTCTGTACAGCATATAATCAAGGCCGCCGAAAAGATATCTATCTTTCGGTGGTCTCGGTATAATGCTGTATGAGCCGCGGCCCATGAATCTTTAACCACGGCCCATTGGTGGCCTGTTCTATATTACCAGATGCACGATTATGGCAAAATTTAACCTTAAATAAAAAATAAAAACTACTGAGGCTAGAGGGCTGCAATTTGGTATATTTGATGATTGGAGGGTGGATGACCAACATACCAATTTGCAGCCCTCTAGCCTCAGTAGTTTTTAAGACCTGAGGGCGGACGGACAGACAAAGCCGGCAGAATAGTTTTCTTTTACAGAAAGCTAAAGAGCGATAAACAAGTGGCGTTTCACGGTGTGTTAATAATTAACGTCAAGCATTTAAGCTAATAACGATTGTGAAAACTCACCCTCTGTCTCTCTACTTCTTTCGCTTTGTGTGTGTGTGTGTGTGTATAAGTTGTACAACTGTGCTCTTAGGTGACACGATATGATTGCATAGGAATTCGTTCAAAATTCACGAACTGGCAACTAACATGCTCCAAATTTATCTCTTATTTCAATGCGAAAACACGGTTATTGTATACAGTAAGGCCAAAATATATTTCATAAGAGTGAAATCTGTCATATTTTTTTCAAAACTGTAAGAAAATATCACGTGTAGCCAAATTTCCGAAAAACAGCTACGAAATATTTTTTCAAAACTTTCGTTCACTCATCGCCGATACATTTGACAAAAAAAAAGTCATCATCAAATCCCAGTTCAAATGTTAAATAAAAAAACGAAAAAAATTGTCATAACATTAATATTGCTTCCAATGAAACCATAAAATTTGAAATGGTCCTATTTGATTGTTTTATGAATCAACGTTGAAAAATTTAAGTAAGTAAATACAAAAGTAGGATGCATCCACAGATATCAACGGGTGAGTGGAGAATGTGTGTGACGCAACTGTTGGTGTAACATAGTCTATACTACAATCAGTAGCGACAGTGAAAGTATCTTGAAACCAATTATTTTATATTTGTTAGAGGATTATTTGGATTTTCATAAAAATGAAATGATTTAAGCTATATTTTTTAAACACTTCAAAAATTATGGCTTACTATTTTTTTTAGCAATATTCGCCAATGCAATTATTCTTTTGTTAAAGCCAAAATTTTGTTCCTAGGCCTAGGTGTGTTAGCTTTCTTTACTTTACACTCAGCATTTTCTGGCTAGACAGCTTATGAAATTATCTACACATTCTTGCACTTCAGTTTACCTTATGAATGAATAAATTATACACCAAAATCGAGCAAAAGACTTAAGAAAATAATATTTTAAGCCAGTTAAAAAAAAGGTGTTCCATAGTCCTTGACATTAATACTATTAGATATATCGATTAATAGCCATCCTCTCCATATAATTAAAATCATCATCTTTTATTTTTCAAAGAACAGGCAATCTCTACAAATAAACTCTGTAATAACAGAGATTACAGCTGAGAAGGCTTAGATTATTTTCTTAGGCCTATAAATCGTTTTGCAACACACAGGCAGCTTGAACATAGCCTAAAACTTCAGCATTCAAAGAGAGCTTGTTGTAATTCATATTTCTGTTTTGAAAATGTTATTATTACTGTTGAGCTAATAGGTCTCCTGTTATTATGCTGCAGAGGTAGTTACGTAGATCAGACCTAGGAGCGTGTTAAGCGCGCTGTCATTGACGGCATTCCGGCACCGCTAACCTTATCACTCCGTGCTTTGAGCTAAGCAACGTAAAAAAGAAAAAAAGTTCAAATCACACGGATTACGAATTATACCAATGCATAAAAGGGATCATATTTATATAACCATGAAATCGCAAACTTGTCGACATTTGACATAAAAAAAGAAGTTTAACACTACTTGGCAACGTTACGTTGAGTCTGAGATTTTGGACGATACAAAAAGAATCATGTCGCCTCAGGTTGGAGCATAGCTGTACGTAGATGTGTTGCTTAGCATAGTATTACTCGTTCTGTCTGTCTTTTTTTTCTTGCACTGTGCTTGATTTATTTCATTACAAGTTTAGTTGACCCTGATATGATTATCACACATACCTTAACAGAACACAAAAGAATATTTTGTCACTCTTGGCATATGTTCACATTCACAGTAAAATATTAATTAAAACGATGCAAATTTCATCATGAATTTTGCCATAGATATTGTCAACACGAGGTATTTATAAGGTACTCGGACAGGATGCCGAATGCACTTTTGCCGAAGGACGGGAAGTCGAACCCATGATGCCGAAAGGACATCAAGCCGAATGGACAAGAGGTCGAAATCCATAACGTCGCATGGACATGTAGTTGAAAGTTTATTTTGCCGAACGGACATAAAGCTGAAAGGAAATGGAACACGTATATTTTTGTATTTGACAGACTAAAATGTAAATGAATATATAAAAATAAATAAATAAAGCAATGTTTTAATATATTTTTAATGTATTTATAATGTATACACGTAATAATACAGTTATTCGAAGTTTATTTAAAAATTGAGATAAAACTCACAGAAACTTTAATCCTTCTCCCATATTATAAGAACTGCAAATAGCTTTTATTCTGTCGTTAATGGTATCGTATTTCATGTTAGGCCGTGATATGTCAATCCTTATAGATGCCTGCTCCATCCATATTTCATTGGGTGACTGCTCATTTCAAATAACTTTTAGTAGTTTGGTAATTGTAGGATGAGTTACATTGAGTCTCTTTTTAAAAGCCTGATGTCAACCTTCGAGAGGATTGTTAGTTCTCGGCAAATTATCACAAACTCGAGTGTGGACAGACCATAAATCAACATCAAAAATTGGTCTTCTTCGACTCTCTCTCTCTGGGTTACTCCCGACCACCTACTTTCAAAATATACTAGAAAATCACTTGAGAAGTCATCAGTTACGGCAGTTATGGAATTCACTAATTGGTCAAATAGCTCATGCACATCTATGGGTGGAACAAAGGCAGGTGCTTGTATCTGCTTAATGAGAAGGGTATTGCCGGGTTCAACATACCATTGTTGCAATCCACAAGACTAGATAATGTCTCCAAAAACATTAGTCAGAATTAAAGACACAACCTCTTCTTGATGTTTTAGTTTAGTTTTTTAATGCTATTTATTGTTGCTCGTTCGAAGGCTATTGTTATTGACTGGATCCTAAACGCCTTAGTTTTTCAAAAATGTAAAAATGTCGACATACGTTTCTCTTTGTTACTTGCAGTGCAATACACTAATGGCAAGGTTTTGTTCTCCGAAATAATGGCATGTATAGTTTACAGCTGTTTTCCGAGAGGAGCAGAGTCAAATGTGCCATTGCCAAACCAAGTCTGTTTACTAGATAGTAATTTCAAAATATTCTCTGTTGAAAGAATGGTAACAACGGTAGTTTCATAGAGCAAAAAGTTTCCTCCACGTGTTTTTATGTTGAAGTCTTCACTCTCTTTAACATTTCTTGCTCGCCTTACCATTCTTCCAAGCGTTCCTCTCTTAAGCAGAGAACAAGCAATGCTTAGAGGCAATTCTTCCATGACATTGTTAATTACACTGCTTGTCACCTCTTCTGTCTGTTCGGGTCTAGTTTTCACATCGAAAGCTTTTAAATCACTATTCTGAGCGCCAACAGGAGGATGTGAATGATCTGAAGCACTACCTTGTTCGGTATCATTTATAGTTCTGATTAGTGCACTACTCACTTTTCGTTCTCACACCTCCAGAGTGTGGTTTCCTTAACTTCTTTTATCAACACGTATGTGTATCCATTAAGAAGGAGCTGTTTGTCACCACGCGCTGTTTTAATGAATTTCATGGATAAAATGTTTTTCGCATATCTTTCAAAATTTTTAGTTTGAGAAACATCTTTTAGTAACTAAATGATGAAGTGGTAGTTTGTCAAGAACTAACTATCTCAATAAATGTTAAGTGCCAGATTGGTGAATTGATCATCAAACTTCGTTTTTTTCCCCCTTCGGTTTTATGTCTTTCGGTTTTGTGTCCGTTCGGCTTTATAACCATTCGGCTTTGTGTCCTTTCGACGCCATGGGTTCGACTTCCTGTCCTTCGGCAAAAGTGCATTCGGCATCCCGTCCGAGCACGATTTATAATGGGTCTCACCTTCCCTCAACCAAAGGTGTACATTTACTTGTTAGGGTATATCGAATGCATTTCTGTGTATTTTGGATTGTAAATTTGATTGTTTTTAATCTTTTATGCAGTGAAAATTATGACAAACTCATAAGAATAAAACTGAGAAATACAGTAAAAATAACATTTAGAATAGCGTAAAATAGAAATTAAAAAAGGGAAGGAGTGTGTGTATTATAGGCTGTAAAAGATGCGATACTTCAGTTGTTTCTCTCTCTCTCTCTCTCTCTCTCTCTCTCTCTCTCTCTCTCTCTCTCTCTCTCTCATCTCTTCTTATTTTTGCATTGTGCTTGATGTGTTTCATTACAAGCTGCAGTACATTACTGTAGTATCTTTTAATAAAATGTGGAAAAAGCATAAACATAGGAAACGTAAAACAAAAAAAGCTCTGATGAAGTCAAACGCCTGCCTACCCTTCTCCACCCATCCCACCTGCATTCCCAGAATTATGAAGTATAAGGTAAGAGATGTTCACCTGCTAAAGTTCACATATAAAAATGAAGCTGTTCCTACATGGATGCAAACACTACACCTTTCATATATGGAGTATCCTTTTGCACATGCACTGGACTGGCTGTGTACTGACTAAATATGGGTGGTACATAGGTGGAGATGTGGGAGAGGGGATGCCCAGTCTTACCCAGCTGCTGAGGTTACCCATTGTTCCTTTGGCTGTGATATGCTTTAGATGTGTTTCTTGCATTATGTTTTTTTTTATGTGTGCTGGTTGTTTCCTTTGCTTGAATCTAATGCCTTTTGTGATTTACCAATCCTAAGTGGTTTTTTTTATGTGACTAGTGCCTATTTTTTTTTCAGTGCTTTCATGCTTTTTGGTGGGTCTTGTTTCGATGGAGAGCAGACTAGACCAACCTTAGGTCATAGTCAGCCTTATCGTTTTTGCTGGGAATTTTGTAGCTGAATCATTCTCTGACTTACATACTAATAATATTAACTTTTCAGGTGTCCATAAGGCATTCACAATCTGAAGTAGTCAATCATGGTTACAGTGCTCTCGGCTCTATTGACTGCTGCATTGGAAAAGGGGCATTTTGCTTACAGTAGTCCTTCTTCTGATAAGTGTAACTTAGTCTTTGGTTCCTGACCAGACCAGCCCTGCAGTGTTAGGCGAGTAAGGACAGTGGAGGGAAGGGTAAGAGAGCCGTTAGCACTCCTCTTTCTTTGTTTCCGTCTTCTACCATTGTTTACCGCTACCTCGACCCTGCTGTCTTTTCCCACACAGGCCAGCATCGAGATAAGGAAGTCTATGCCTCCCTTATGAAGATGAAGTCTTCATAGGCTTCATCTGCTTGCTCTCACCCTCAGGGGAGGTCCCCAGACCTCAAGGGAGCAGCAATTCTTTGAGTTTTTTGCACTCGTTGTGTGAGAAATATCCTGGGAAAGTGACTAACAATTAGTTCGTGCCTTCAATCTTATATCCTGTTTTGACCTTTGTGTGTACTCAATTGGCATTTCTTGGGCTCGTTGCCATAATCACAGTTAGTGTTTGGTGTTTAGAGAATGTCAAAGCCCTGATCTGTTGCTAGGGAAAATGCCTTTGCCTTCAGCGGATCACGCACCTCTCCCCTGCTGTTTTCACTCCAGAGGAGGTTTCCACCAGAGGTAGCAGAGGTGATTCCTTTGGTGGTGTTTGAACAAGCCTGTGGGCTCTTACAGTGTTTGAGACCATTTCTAGGACTTTTATCTGGACCATTTAGCAGTTTAACCTATGGATATTGCGTAAGTGGTTAGAGGATGTTGGGGATCTCTTCTGATACAAGATGGCAATTAGGGAGCTGATTGGAGTCAAAGGTTAGGAGTCTGCTCCATGGCACTTTTAAAAGTGCCTTTTCACTGGTTGGACTTGGTTCTCCATATGAGAGATAGTTTGTCTTTTTATCTCCTTTATCAAAAAAGATTCAATTCTGGGTCATATCTTGCTTTGGCATTGTTCAGTGTTGGGCATACTTGAAGCCCATCCTTCTTCTTTGAATAAAATGGAGGGTTACTGTTTTTTATGATCTGCCTCACGTGTGCCAGATTTAGAATACAGGGGAAGAAGGAGGGAGTAGCCAGGAGTGGCTATACCCCTCCTCCATTGCCACAATGGAGGGTAACTTCTCTTGTCTGTAGTGGTAGGTGCAGGGAGCAGAACTGATTTCTTAGCAGTTCTTTAGAACAGCTAGAGGCTTCTGCATTAGAACTTTGTGATTTCCTCCTTAATACATGAAATAAATTTCTTGTTTCTCCAGATTCACATGTCTCGGTTTTGTTGACAGGTGTGGAAGTGAATTTGTATAAAAGTGCTATTAGGAGTTATTTAACTCTAGTTCGCCAATCAAATGGTCAAGTTCCCTGCAAAGTCTTAGGTCTTTTGTAGTCACAAGGTATTTTGTGTCAATTTCAAGAATCTTTTGTGATAGTTCCAGTGACTTATACAGCGCTGAAATACTGATTCCAGATTTAACCTTGCTGCTTCTTGCAAATGGAGCATTAAGGACATTTTTGCTTTTCTTTGGTGACAGAAACCTCTGTAAGGGTTTCCTTACTCTCCATTTTCATTTTTGTGAGCATCTGTATTGAAGGGTTGTACAACTGTTTGGGATGAGTTTTTGTCTTGAGTGTGTGCCTCTTTGGTGCACCTCATTTGCACTGCATTGTTCTCATTGGGTTTGCAGTGTGTTTAATGTTGCAGATTTTTGGAAGGGTTGAGTGCCCCAGTGGTGGAGTCATGTTTCAAATAAAGTTGAGTGGTATCACATACTTTAGTTCCTCTAGCAATGCAGGGGCTTGAGTAGATGGTTTGCTGTTGTTGGGTTGGTTGCATGATGCATTCCACGCAGCAAGATGTTATTGCCATTCAACTCAGCTGTCAGTATCTTGGTGCAGGGAAATTTTGGCCCTTGCTCTCCTTAAACAGCCAAGATGTTTGAGTATTAAAGTTCCTATGGTCAGTGTGTAGAGACTAGTTACACAGAATTCCAGTTTTCAGATTTCCTTTTTAGTTCTGGAAGTGCAGTGGAATTAAGTTCCATCACCTAACTTCTTCAAGGAAGGATAAACAATGTGCTTTTCATTCCATCTTCCTCGCCTGGCACTGACAAGTCCTCGGCTTCTGGCAGAGGGTTTTCTGATCTGGTCGAAGTGCCATGAGAATGACCTAGTTCCCTTCCCTTGTAAGCCTCTTGTTCACCTTTTCCTGTTTAGCCTTACTCTTCTGTAACTTTATGCTGGAATTCTCCAGCAGCTCTTGATAGTGATTTTTCTCACAGGGTAGCAAAGAATTTATTTATGTACCTCTTAGTTTTTAGGCAAATTTGCATCAAGCTGGGGGAGGGGATGTCTGGTTAATTAATGTCATAGAAGGGGAAATCACTGCTCAATGGGCTGCAGATTTCCCCTTTACCTTAGCTGAGTCAGCTCCCTTCAGTGAGTGATGTGAAGGCTAGGTTTTAGCTTTACAGTCTTTATCAATTGGGTTAGCATTCTCCACTTTAGTAAAGTTGTCAACTCAGTAAATGTTGAACAGCCTCCGTCTGTCGGAACCTTGGACCCAAGTGACTTACATTCATAGTGCTTTAGCATCTGGAGTTATCTTTCAGGGCTGTATTCCACTGTTGGACAGAGTTTTTACCCTTAGACTGTTCTCTACTGACCTTGGCATATGATTGGGGAAGTCTTTTAGGGATAGAAAGAGTTATTTGGGAACCATTTCTTTTGGCTTTGTCTCTGTGGTTCACCATTGTCCCAGAATATGTGGAAAATATGCAAATTCCTCTGTTCCAAACTGAAGGTTCATGAGTTTCTTGATTCCTTCCCTTCGAGAATTCCTTGGTGGAGAGCAGGACAAAATGTTGCTGTACCTGGCTTTTACCAAATGTAACTAGAGAAAGATGAAGAACCTCCAACCAGATTGTAAGCACCTTTTTGTGAGTATGGGATGTTGCAAGGAGGGGGTATCCAAACAAGACTCCCTGACCTACCCACAAGCTCACGACATTAAGGGCGTTGGACCCTCTCTTGCCTTGTGGAAGAACTTCTCAGTCCAACAGGTAATGGTTGTAGATACCTGGTGCCATGAAGACTTCCTTCATCTCATTGTGGTGGTGACTCAACAAGTAGTGTTATTACCAGAACTGTCTAGGTATCCCATGGCTCATTCAATTGCTTTGGATAGTGTGGTTCCTGGGGGGAGAGGTGGTGTGTGTACCAACTCGTTCTGTCTCCATGACCCATCCCTGTGGACAGTCGTGCTGGAGTGGAAGCTGAACACAAACATATAAAGGTAAATGATGTTACAAGCCCCTGTTTAACTGATTCCTTTGTATAATGGGGTGGGGAGGTGGAGGAGGACAAAGTAAAGCCCTTTTATATATAATAAACGATGCCAACTTATGCTTTTCACACTTTTGCAGAGGGGGACCTAGTTTTTTAGGGTTAGTCCAGAGTGATTCTGGTCTGGAACTTATGGAGCAGGGAGAGAGAGAGAGAATGAATGAATGATTTTTAGGTATCAGGCGTCGTGACTTCTATGGTCATTGATGCCAGGTAGAGAGAGAGAAGATCCACCCCACCTCATAGGGTGATGCCAGTGGAGCAGCATTGCCCTACCCCTGGGGCAGTGCCACTGGAGCAGCACCACTCCAGCCTCAGGGGTGGTACAAGTAGAGCAGCACCAATACCTTTTTTCTGTTTGGTGACACACTGCTTCGCTGGCAAAGTTGTTCAGCGGTGGGCACTACCTTCGTGCTAAGTAGTAAGTTTCCATATATGACAAGCATAGCATTTTTATCTCTGTAGGAACAAATGCCAAATTTTTTAAGTAATTTGTATTTTTCTAGGTGTCAAACTGTAACCTTTCACATTGGAGGTAACCTCATGCACCTGTTTTATTTTTCCCTTCAGTTTTTCATTCTGATTACCAACCAAAAGAGCAATGGGTAACGTTTGTTGGGAGAAAATGGTCATCCCTCTCCCCCATCACTGGGTACCACCCTTGTTTAGTCAGTATGCGCAGAAAGATACTACGTGTATGAAATGCTACAGTTTGTATAACTAGGAAAAATACAAATTACTTTGAAAATTGACATTTATCATAGTATTTTTATTTTTCTAGTAAGAAAACTTTTTTAACGGTTTTAGGATATCCTTATTTGTCTGACCTAAGCCAAATGCAATCTTTTGACTAAAAAATGAAAATGAATCACAAAATATTCTACTAAATATCATGACACCCATTTTGCTATGGACATTAAAATAGTGCTAGCAATAGACTGGAAAATTCTGTATTTTCTGAAAATTTAGTGGATTTTGATTTAGAAAGAATAGCCAGACTCAGGAAATGCTTTTATGTTTAATCTTGACTGAACAGGAAAATGAGGTATAAATGAAAAGCTGGACATCAGTTCCAGTGGAAACTCTACAAATAGGTGGGCAACTCTTTGCTAATAACTGGCCTTGAAAGCTTATTAATGACATGAACAAAGGCTCCTGTTCATTGCGTAGTCTGGAAATAAAGATCGTGTGTGTTAAATGATTGCATCAGATATCCAGGAAATAAGTAGAGCATACCTAAAAGAAATTAAATATTTTTCAGTAATTACAGATTGCACTTCTGAATTATCCTATGAAGAACAGCTGAGAGTTGATTCTAATTGTTAAATGAACATATAGAGAAGATTTCAAAACACATAAAGCATTTGTTTTTTGTTTTCCAAGTGTGTAGGACTGAACTATAATCAGGTTATCAGTTTTTTTTTTTCAAAATGGCTAATGGTTCTGAAATGACATCCCTGAAATGACTGCATTTGAATGATCCTGATGCCAACATGATAATGGAAAAATAGATAAGTGAAGGCCCATCTACTGGAGATAGTATGCTTTGTGTGTGTTCGTTCTGTTTCACATACCTTGAAGTTGGTATTGCTGATGCTGCAAAATCATTAAGCTATGCAGTTAAATTCTTTTGACTCCTTAGCAGTCTTTCTCATAGTAGTCTGATCTTCACTGTCTTGTTGGGCAATTTTAGAAGAATGTATGACTCTGACAAAGGGCAACCACATACTAAATGAAAGGTATGAATTGAAACATTCAAGCCTCTAAGGTACTCAACATATGTAATAATAGGCATTATGGAAATAGAAATTAGCCCAACTGTAATATTTTAAGGAATACTTTAGTGCCAGTTATAATGCAACCATCATCACTGCCTCAGAAACATGAGGTCTTAGATATACTTGCAGTTTTCCTTGAAAAAACGTCAACTGGAAAGTATTTCTAATCCAAACTCAGGTGGAGTGTGGCTGTGAGCACTTCAGCTTAAACCCTGATTGTGGAAGAAGACAGAATTTACTCCTGTTTATCGATCTCCACCAGCGGATATAGATTCAAGACCAATAGATAACTAATTCGAATCTAATGTGTGTGCAGCTGCACAATTCATGTAATGTTATACAGATAAGATTATATTAAAAAAGAGATGGAGATGAATTGGACATATCCTTCATACAACCCCTGGGAAAATAGTACTTGATAGTGTCAGATGGACTCCTGTGGGCACAAGAACGGCTACAAGACCCAGACCTACTTAAAGCAAAATTAAGATAGCGATACTGGAGATGAGTCGAGATTTGTGGAAGATACAGGGGAGGAAAGACATGATTGGCAAATTTTAGAAAGGCCCTTTGCATCACCTTGAGCTGAAGACAAAAGTAAAGGGTGGCCATATGATATATATGTATATATATATATATATATATATATATATATATATATATATATATATATATATATATATATATATATGTGTGTGTGTGTGTGTGTGTGTGTGTGTGTGTGTGTGTATGCATGCATGTATAACTGAATCACGAAAATATGGAACGTGATGAATGTATAAATATAGACAAAATCCACAAAGGAAAGAGAAACACTGGAGTGCTGTGAGGCCTTTCGACTGTCGTCCTTTACTTAGCAGACTACACTATGCTAAGTAAAGGGCGACAGTCGAAAGACCTCACAGCATTCTAGTGTTTCTCTTTCCTTCGTGAATTTTGTCTTGGTCTGCTAAGTAAAGGACAACAGTCGAAAGGCCTTGCAGCACTCCAGTGTTTCTCTTTCCTTCGTGGATTTTGTATTTCTGGATTCCTGCCAAAGAAAGGATATCTATCTGAAAAACAGAAATCTTCTATCCAGATACACTCATGGGGACAAATAAAAGCGTGTGCAGACAAATTAACTTGATATCAAGGATTCTGTAATGTTATTAAAGGTGCGGTAGTCAAGTATACAACTTAAGAGGACGAAGACAAATTTCAATCCACACCATATGAGGCCAGAAAACCAAGTCTTGAGTCTGCACCATCAGAGTCTTCATCAAAGTCCAGGTTGTCTCAGTCGAGTTTAAACCTTAGGATTCATCATCAGATTTTGTGACATGAGTCAGCGCCATGTTTTCATTATCCAGGTTCTGTTACAATCAGTCACTATACTGTATAGCCCATACTTTCAGTTAATGCAAAACCTTATAGATTATTTAATGAGACTAAGATTCCACTTACAATTTACTGTAAATGACAGTAGTTTCACCTTATAAAATTACCGGTATTCAGTTACCAACAGAATTTCATGAGCCAGCAGAGTTAACAACCCTCTGATTGACATACCAGTAATTTTACTCAATGAAACTACTGTTATCTACAGTAGCGTAGGTCTTCCACATCTGGAGATGGCACTGGTACAAGTCAGGCTGGTGGAAGGCGTATGGCCAGTGTAAAGGAGTGCAGGGTTAAGGGTGGCTCTGCATAACATCAGAGTTGTGTACCCCTTGGACTTCCCTGTCTGTCATATAGGGATTTTTGTTCATTCTTCATATACATGGCTGTGACATAGTGGTCTTCTGGCTTCTATGTCACATGTGACTTTTATTGCTTGTAGTTCTCTCCAGCCTGCCGGCATTTCCGCCTCCATCTATGCCTACATGGAGAACCTAAAAGGTGGGTCTAAGGAGACCAGAGGTTTCATTAGTTTAGTCTTTAAATTTAGACGAGCCGACCGATGGTAGATCCAAATGTTTCATTGGTCAGATCGTTGAGTCTACTCTCTGAGACAAGCAGGGCTTCTCATGGCCATGTTATTGTGACATCAGGGCATCAGTAGCAGGAGTCGACCTTTGGACTTTCGCAGGTGACGGCGGCATTAATCCTGTGCCACTCGCTAATCTTGGATGCATCATTATGTGGCATGAGCTTCCATAGCTTTTGTAAATTTCCTGGGAAAAGACACAGAGGGAAACAGTGCCAGTTCCATATTGAAGGGCTTATAAGGGCTTAGAAATAAAGAAGAGGATATTCGAGAGGCCAGACAAAGGGCAAGTCAATTTAGTAAAGACCACAAGTCGATCAGCGAGAGTCTCTCATTTTAGTCTCGTGCACTTGGACGTTACTTAGCAGGGGCTAAAAACATATTCATTTCTTGACATGCATACTGAAATATTATTAAAAGATAGGGCACGGAAGTCACGATATACTTAAGGTTTCATTTATAGAGTTTCGTTCTTCAGCGCATTTTTTGCTCGCTCCTCACCTAAATCTTCCACTTTTCCTTGTCAACCCTTCCTCGCCAGAACTGAATTGAAAATAAACTGCTGTTTTGTTAATTTTACGGTGGTAATGAAATGTGTTATTTTTGTACTTCGTTCGTGATAATAGAAATAATTTTTAGAGTTGAAAATAACTTTTTAATTTTTGTGGACTAATCCAACATCCTTGCAAGTTGAATCTATACAGCATACAGGTCTTCATTTCAGACTTAATAAAACTTAATTTTTTCATTGTTTTCTGTCTGATGTCCTCTTTTTCATCATCACCGCTTTCCCTAAGCCTTCTCCAACTATTTCTGTGAGTGTTCCTTAACGGCTCCGTCATCGTTTAAAGATTTGGCTAAGGTTGTTTTCAACAGCTTGTCTGATGTTATTAAAAACTAGTGTTCATATTGTAAAAAGGATACTCCTTGATCTCGTTTCGAAACCATACCTAATACGCTGTCACTTCAGTTTCACATTGAATTCAGCAACAAAACACACTGTAGGAGATGCTGTTCTGAAGATGTAATTAAGTGTTACAATACCATAACTGCAGCAATCAAATTTCTTGGGAAAATTTTTAAGGGCTGTGTTTAATTTCGCTCTTCCAGCATTAACTTTGAAATTGAAAATCTTAAGAATAGGTCTTGTATTGGAATTTGTTAACTCTGAAGAAAACTCGACCACATGCGCGCGCGCACACACACACACACACACATATATATATATATATATACACCTCCCTTGATGGCCGTGTCGTTGAAGGCGCCACTGTAGTCCTGAGTTCTTGTCTTCCGTGGTTCGAGCCCACAAGACGACGAATTTATTATCAACTAAAAAAAAAAATTCCCCTTCAGGTAACATATTTGAAAATATATTATTTTCGAGATAGAGCGAATTGGATATTAAAGGACGTTTGTAGCTTAATGTTTGTATATGAATCACGGTGATGTGATAAAATTCATTCATAATATGGCTGCATGTGTCAAACACACTACACGGTTAACATGGCAGAGGTGGGTTGATATCGATTCTAATTG
>NC_089743.1:58417123-58422123 GCF_040412425.1 Macrobrachium rosenbergii
ATATATATATATATATATAGTATATATACTACAGGGACAGTACTGACGATCATGCAAAACCGTTTGAGACTACGTTTTAGGGCTAGTGGTAGAAATCACAATCTATACATGATAAACGAATCACGTGTGAAAGGGATTATAATCATATGTAGATATATATATATGAAATATACATTTTTATATATATGAAATATAAATTTTCGAATTACTTTTGTCTTCACTATTGAATGGTCCTTCACCTTCTCTATAGTAGACTTATAAAACCGTTTTTAAATTGAAATTTAGGCTCTGGTAACCTAGCGCGTTATCCCCTATGTAGTTTCATACAGTAATCCTCACACTACTGACATTTCACACTTGAGTGCCATCGAAGGCATGAATTCACACATTAGCTGATTTACACAGTTGAGGATTAATTTGTTGAAGACGATTTATACAATTGAGGATTAATTTGTTGTAGCTGATTTATACAATTGAGGATTAATTTGTTGTAGCTGATTTATATAGTTGAGGATTAATTTGTTGTAGCTGATTTATACAATTGAGGATTAATTTATTGTCGCTGATTTATAGAATTGAGGAATAATTTGTTGTAGCTGATTTATACAATTGAGGATTAATTTGTTGTAGCTGCTTTATACAATTGAGGATTAATTTATTGTCGCTGATTTATACAATTGAGGATTAATTTATTGTCGCTGATATATACAATTGAGGATTTGCTCGTTGTAGCCGATTTATACAATTGAGGATTAATTTGTTGTCGCTGATTTATACAATTGAGGATTAATTTGTTGTATCCGATTTATATAATTGAGGATTAATTTGTTGTAGCTGATTTATACAATTGAGGATTAATTTGTTGTAGCCGATTTATACAGTTGAGGGTTAATTTGTTGTGGCTGAATTATACAATTGAGGATTAATTTATTGTCGCTGATTTATACAATTGAGGATTAATTTGTTGTAGCTGATTTATACAATTGAGGATTAATTTGTTGGCATGCTTGCAGAAATTCAGATTCGTATATTTGCGCCCTCAATTGAAATCACACGTTTTTCTTCACCTTTGCCTTCATTTTAAAGTAACCTCTCGAATTGGAACCTGTGCGCCCATCATCCTTGTTCACACGACCAGTACCGGTGCATGTCAGAAGAGATATCTGTAGTTCCACGAAATCGAAAATGCCGCAAATGGCGTCGATTGTCAAAGAGAGATTTCCATTGTATTCGCGATTTTGTTATTAATCCAGAGTAGCGTTTTTTCCCTTCCCCCCTCTTTTTCCGCGAATCCTTGATTTTTCATATTGTATCGGTCACGGTGCCTTTCCGATTCGAGGATTAGTAGCGATCGATTTGATTTCCGGTGAACCGGCGTGAGCGCAACAATGAAAAGGGTAACAAGGGGCGGCGCATTAATCAATTATTGACAGCTGGTGATTGTGAAATTTCCGGTGGCTGATTGCACAATCGGCTGGTATCTTTTTCTGCGATAAGCCCTAGTTCCGAAGAAGGAGTGACATCAGAGAAAGTGGCAAGACAGCAGACACTGACACACCCCTTCTTCAACTGTTGAAAGAAGGTTGGACTACTGGTAAAAGTAAGATGATAAAATAATAATAATAATAATAATAATAATAATAATAATAATAATAATAATAATAGATATATTCCAGGAACCTTATATAAATACTCTGTAATGTTAAGAATTTTGATTTAGTTTCTTTCTTTCTAAAGATTAGGACAGAAGTCTCCTATTTTAATGTTTAAAAAAAATTGTGATTCTTCATAAGCTTCATTATAATAATAATAATAATAATAATAATAATAATAATAATAATAATAATAATAATTATTGTTATTATTATTATTATTGTTGTTGTTGTTGTTGTTGTTGTTGTTGTTGTTGTTTTGTTGTTGTCGTCGTCGTCTCTCAGCAAGGAAGATAATCATTCATCGCAATTTGTACTTTCATCTCTCTAAGCCCAGAAGGATCTTGGGCAAGAATGCAATAGTTTTTATAAATATTCAAGAATGACCAAGGAAGATTATTCAGATGTCCCAGAACGGGCCTTCAGATTTTAATGCCATCTGCATCTAAAAGGACAACTGTGCAGTATAAACGTGCACCACTCAACATCTTAAGCACCCATTTTCCTCATAGTAATGAAAGTCAACAAAGGGTTTATGCCCAGCACTGTAGATTCAGGTCCGGATCCTGTTTCAAGTTGTTACCGTATTTATCATGTTCATAGTATGTGAGTGTTTGCTTTGGCATATGGAAAATTTTGAAAAAAAAAAAAAAAGAAGTTAGGCTGAGATTATGTATAAATGTTATAACCTTTTTACTGCTATTACATTATTATAACTGCGGCTGCATCTAGTTTCCTGTCTAGATACGTAATGTGTTGAGTGCTTCGTGAGGTATTTGCCTAAAATACATCTGAAATCTTTCTCCCTCAGTAACGTTATTTGATGAAAAGTACACAAGTAAGTTGTAGGCCGTTTCATTAAATAACGTTACAAATAGGAATCAATAAGAGAGAGAGAAAGAGAGTAACTATCGTACTTGCAGTTTTTATTTGGTGTTTATATGAAGAAAATCTGTGGACGCCCACGTTGCCCCCAAATGAAAATCTGTGGACGCCCACGTTGCCCCAAAATAAGTTGTGAAATTTGAGGAATGGCAGAGGTTTTCATTCTTGATGAAACTTCCAGCATTCTCGGGAATACTGGAGTTTCCCGGCATCGTAACTTTAATATTTAATAGGATCCACTCCCTTGTTAATAAAGGGTGCTCCGGATGGAAACCCGGCCAGGCGCTTGTGACGTAAGCACCCTTTTTGTTTTAATGCCACTCGGCCGTTTTATTTAAGTCTGCCTTAAAGAATTTGGATGATGAGTTTTCCCTTTCTGTTTTAGGTCCTTTAGATGAGGCGCTCCACTTTATTGTTCTCGGCTTAGTCCCTTCGCGTAGCCCCTCCTGCCTTTACCCTTGGGCATAGATAGCCCCCTCAGCGTGGTGGTAACTCTTCAGTGCTTTCAACTCGGTGCGTTCGGCGGACTCGCCCAGTAAATGCTGTCATCTTGATGCCGTAGGCTAATATTTTCCAAATTTGACTCTTCAGCTTGATCCATTCAACTTGGCTCTTTCCCTTCTGCCCCTTCAGTTTTGTGACCCCAACTTCATGCAGTATACATTTGCGTGTTTTATGAAGATTTTTTTTTTTTTTTTATGTTATTAGAGATAATGGTTTACTTGGAACTAACCTATTATCCAGTTGAATGAATCATGTGTTGACATTACAATCTGGTATGGCGAAATACCCCCAGCTGAGTTTACAGTAGAGGTTGAAGGCACGATTAGCCTCCTCTCCCTCCCTTGACACCCATCCTCGGGCATGGTGATTTCCGGTAGTGAACGTTTTGCTTTAGATGACGTAAACGAAATTAACAGGGCAGCGTCGAATCCTTCTTTTGTAACAAAGGGCAGAATCATTTTATCGCACCCTTTGAATGCTTTATTCATTTAACAAAACAGTCTGTTATTTTAGTGAAAAAATAACAGTAGGATTTTTTTATTGTTGTTTTCAAAGAAGAGTAAAAATGTTCTTGGTATACCAAGGAGATTAAAGGTATTATTATTTTTTTTTTTAGAACTGTCGAAGGTTGAAGAGTGAGAGCAAGAAGGGACCGCTTACTTTAAATATGGCATGAGTTTGAGACTCTAAAAACAAAATTATTTATTATTGTAAATATTACGCTGGTCTCCATTGGTGATGACAAACTTAACTTTAATTACCTTTAATTAAAGCCAATTTCTTGTGGCTCTGAGAATATGGAAGAAGACAAAGAATTCCCTAATATTAAAGGGTAAATATTTTATTAAAGTTCTAACTGGGTTTTATCCAGTTAGATGATGTCACACCTGTTGTTGGAAGAGGGAGTGCAAACCTGCTGAAGCACGGTGAAAGGCAAAAATTTCCAGAGCGTAATGTATTCTTTTCTAAGGCCTTTATGATCAAAGTTATCCTTTATTGTTTAATAAAAAAATTCAGATCACGCGAAGAAATTTTTTTTTTTTAGAAAAACTACCACAGAGGTGTTATAAAAGGGTGATATAAAATAGAATGGATTTCCGGAGATTCTGAATTCCATAAACATTACTTTATTTACGTTCTACATTTACTGTCGTGTTACTGAGACTAACATTATGGAGAAAATATGCCGTCTGGTAATATATTCCCGATAATTCACACAAGCGAAAATGCATAATGTGTAGTTCACTTTTATATGTTATTGGAATGTGATGGTTGTGAGTGAATATCTTAATCAAGTAAAGTTCACATATGTTATGGTATAGAAATGCCTATAAAAAGAATTTTCCTTAATCCTTCGGAGAGATGTTTTTGTCGCAACAACATTTTCACACTATTAGTATAGTTACTGCAGACTCACGACTTTGGCTCGTTAAATTCATTGAAAGTAGATACAGTGGATGGTTGTTATACATAAAAAAGGGACCGATATTGTATGAATTACGTTCTTAATCTGGAATCTAAACCATTTTACAGTAACTTAGCTAATGCATCATAGTCTTATGCTTTCATATATATATATATATATATATATATATATATATATATATATATATATATATATATATATATATATATATATATATATATATATATATATATATATATATATATATAATGCAAGTGTGTGAAAAGATTGTTGTTCCTTTTGTGTATACGTGTTGGATGTAAGCATGTCATCACGAGTGCGCGTGTGTCTTTATAAACGTATCGCGTTATATATGGGCAATGACCTCGTACTTGGTCATTTCAGGGAAAGCAAAGGGAATGGGCCGCTGTAATCATAACTTTCCGTTATGATTAACCATCGGGTTTTGAGAATCGTAGAACTAATTTAATACAGGGGTCAGTATGTCGACACTTCTGCGAATGGTCTGAACATAACTTGCGTAATTACCTTTT
>NC_089743.1:58427123-58444623 GCF_040412425.1 Macrobrachium rosenbergii
GTACTTCTAGAAAGCCCTTTAGATAGGCTTTTTAATCCAGCCCTGTAAAGTACGTTCTCTGATGTTTTCTAACTCTGATTAAACTGACACTTTCTCGCATGTATAACATCAGACGGTTGTTTTTTAATCATTAGCATGGTTACCACAAGGGCAGATACTACTGGTAACCGCCTTTCTTATCTTGAAGTTGGGTCACATACTGTTGAACTTGATATCGAAGGGATTTTCATCAGCCTGACATAAAGCGCTTGTTATAGTTAGTGATCTCCTAGATCTCATATCTAATCTCTGCATCTGTTGGTGTTGACGGTCACTGCCTGCTCCTTTTCCGTCCGATAACGATGTTCATAAAGGTTCTGTTCTTTTCACCTTCCCTTTTCTTTCTCTTCTGCCACGGGTCTTGTACTGTCGTGCTGTTCTCCTGTTTAATAACTCGGGCCTTAAAATTCTTTGCAGCGTCCCTTCGGCCCCTAGCTGCAACTGCTTTCATCCCTTTTACTGTACCTCCGTTCATATTCTCGTTCTTCCATCTTACTGTCCACCCTCTCCTAACAATTGATTCATAGTGCAACTGCGAGGTTTTCCTCCTGTTACACCTTTCAGACCTTTTACTCTCAATTTCCGTTTCACCGCTGAATGGCCTTAGTTGCCCCAGTGCTTGGCATGTATGTCTAAAATCTATAAAATCTACAATCTTTGTGTACTGTTAAACAGGCTTCTTGAATTACCCACCTCTGTAATCTTTTCTATCTTCGCGTCTGTAACTGATGTCGGCACACGCACCTGCTCCATTCTAGAGTTGCTCCGCTGTTCTCTCCTCTCACCTGCTGCTGTCTTTCTGTATGTCCGTTACCTTCCTCAGTATGCTTTTCGACTAAATGTGTTTGTGTTTCTTTTTCATCATACATCCTGTCTTGAACGTTTGTCCTTATCTCTTTAGCCATACCGGTTAGAACTAGAAAAATAATTACAGGTGAGGTATAAGAAATATTCCTCGATCTAACCTAGGATATGCGTGTAGTAGCTGTAGGTAGTCTAAATAAATTTAGTTTTATATGACATAGAGTATTTAATTGTGAAGAGTTATCTAGAGTGCGTGGAAGTAAAAGGCGCATGCTATACAATAATAATAATAATAATAATAATAATAATAATAATAATAATAATAATAATAAACCACAGACGGAGAAGTGCATTTTTATCGTTGCAAATGATATATATAATAATTTCTGTAGTGATATTTAAGGTTTTTTTTATTTTTATAACTTTAGAAACAGCAGGTAAAAGAAAATGGAACTGAGTGCCACAGGAATTTTTTTTTTTTTTTTTCGGTGATCTTGCCATTCCTTCAAATAACTAGAAGGCAAAGGTGGAAAGGAAATGTCTTCGATGACATGCCTCTTTGAATAATTCCTTTTCACCCCCAAGTGACTCGCCTCCGTCAGCGGTAGCTCTCCTCCTTAATTGCCTGGTACTTTGTCTTTTGCGGATGTAATTGATTTTTCTTGTGTGCAAGGTAAACGAGCCTTTCCAAGAAGAGCAGCTGCATCGACTCTGCTTTCCCGGAAGACAAGTGCGTTCGGGAGATCAAGGTAAGAATGCATTAGACAACTGGTGCCGAAGCAGGGGTCATGGGGGTTCGGAACCTGTGATCTGTTATCAGTGGAAAGTGTCGCTCCTTGTCTGGGTCGCAACGACAGTGATTGTAGATGTAGCAGAAGTTCAAAGGTTTTGCCGATTATTGTTAGTAGAATCAGTTCTTAAATTTTTACTTGTACGTTTTCCCATTCTATGTGCATGATCAGACCACAAAGCCCTCGCTTTTACATCGTAAAGTTTTAGTAAAAATTTGTGTATTTTGATTGATATCCTTTTATGACAAAGTCTTTTTTCTAAATTTTCTTCAAACGTTAGTGTACTGTACGTGTGGCATCCATACTTACTGGCAACACTTTCAGTGTCTCCAATACTTCTTGATATCTTTTCAGTTCTCACATTCAACCGTTCGTTTTCTTCATATACTCTGCGTTAGTGTCATTTTAACAATTTCTACTCATTGACGTAGAGTCAGCATTCCTAAAGAGGACTTAATCGGCAGTGCCTTTTATCTTTATAGTTTTTCAAGGTCGTTCTTTTATTTGTAATCCAGAATGTACGTCCTGCCTTGTTTCTCTGTGTACAGGTGACTTTTCCTTTGTATCATTTGGAAAACAGAATTGTAGATTTGTGTAATCATTGTTATATCAATTACTGGGATTCATCTATTATACATGCTGACGTTCAGAGAACCTGTATCTTGGCCTTTACATTTTGCCTGGTGACTACTATGGAAAACTATCACGAACTTAAGCCTTGTCTTTTCTTTCATTATGATCCGCACCTTTCATCCAGATCGAAGAGAATGAGGCTACAACCGAGACAGTTGAGTAGACTGTCACCGCAGAATGACTTTTACGCAAACCGATCATTCTGAAGTTGACTTATTCTCACACAGCTGCTGAGTTCGTCTCATTGTAAGATGAGCGTAATCGTGGAAGACTTTTTCTTTTCGCTTTTACTAGTTTCTCATTTTCCATTTAGTTATGTATACATCATACTATCAGTTACTTATCATTGTATTATTTCCATTTGCATTTTAGTACAGTATACTTTTCTGTTTCTGGTTTTCTCTCTTTTACTGGGAAATTGAAGACTGTTCGACTTGTTTCGTATGCATGTGTGTGGACTAAATGGGAATAACAATATTTATAATGATTTGTCTGTTTTTAGTCTCAAACTTTATACAAACATTATATATCTGTTCCTCATTCAGTGCCACTCTTCTCTCATCGCCAACGTCACGTTGTCTGAAGCATTATTTTCACGTTTCCTCGTTAGGTCTTTAATAAAGAGTAAAGGTTATATTTTGTAAAGACCAATATTTTTAATAACCTTGAGTGTACAATAATTTCATGAGCAAAAGATGATTAGTGCAGCCCAATCATCAGCGTCTCCTCTGTCTATTGCAAGCGCAATTTGAATGAAACTTCTCGCGTGTTACTTTTAGAGTCACTTGTGTAGCTTTTGGCCAGTTTTTAATAGCTTCTTTTGTGGGGCATGTTATGAAGCATGCAATGGGAGGTCAGCAGAGCACGGAAGTAACATTTTCAGTTACTGCAGGGAAGCGTTGTTAGTGGAAAATATTTCCTCGCAGTGTTAAGGCGGAAGTTCAGGGGATTTTTTGTAAAGATAAACGTTCGCTTGTTTGTGAAGTTGGTAGCAGAACCACGCGTCCCTTTTGGTTCGAATTTCTTGAAACATCGAAATTATATTTGCTTTACATTTATTTAAAGTTATTGTGTTATTCGAGTATAATTTTTAGGTCATTACTAATTGGTTTTGATACCTTGTCTTTTGATATTCTATTTACTAAGTAATGAATTCCTGTCACTAATGCTTTTCTATGTTTTCTGAATATTTTCATTTAAAATGGAAAAAATTTTGTACATTTGTTGACATGCGCCAAAGGACAATTTATCAAGGCTTTCTGTCGAGGGGACAACCAGTTTTAAAAAGTAATAATAAGCGTAGAGTAGGATTTGGTAATGTACAAATGATAAGGCCACACTCATAACAAAGAAGAAGTTATATAGGAAAGTTGGAGATTGAAATACTGAGGAATATTAATTAGCTGTGTGTTCCGTTGTCAAGATTTTGCCTCTTGCCAGTGAGACTACCAAGCCAGCCGCTCTGCCGGTTACTTGTTCTCACACAAACGTAGTTGCCACCTTAAAAACTTCTCGCTCTAACAGCACTCTTACATAGCATCTCTATTAGTTTCATTACAGACTTCCCGTACTCTCAAACTTCTCATACATTAGTTTTATCATAAATAATTGATGCATACACTTTCTTACATAAGCCCACTTTATTTTAACCTTCATTTTTTTTAACCCTCTTCCCCTATCAACACCCTATTATACACCGTTTAGAGTATACATCATAGTGTTACGTTTGTGTAATATTTTACAATTTCCTTATCACTTATCCCTCTATACAAAGGAACTGGTATTCTTCTCACCCATTCCTTTGGTAACCATTCCTTCATGTAGATGTAAGTTAGACGTGTTGGTCAGCTGCACAGTTCTATAGTCCTGTCACTATCATACTACCAGACCTTCGTAACCGTCCTCCTTGCATCCTCATCTTGGTTTGAGGCCGGTATATTGCGCATACTGATTTTGACGTCGTTACCGTATGAACTTTGTTAGATGAAATTGTGTGTCCTCAAGAGCACTCTTCAGCAATATTAACCAAATCTCTTCTTGAATAAGTCATGCTAATCTCTGCATTCAAGAAGTCTTCAAAACACTCATTCCATTGACACAGCCGCATTTTTTTCTGACAGCATCTATTAATTTAAACCTTTTATTCTAATCTCTTGTTTTATATTTGTCTCCATATGGTACTATTATTTTTTCTCTTTAAAGTGATATCCCAAGTTCACCCATAGAATTTCCATTACTGACTGTATAATCTCTCTCACCTTGCCCTTGTCTGCTTTATTCATGTAGACTTCATATGTCCTCTCTTCTACAACACCTATACTTTTTAATTATTCTGTATTATAGTATGGTTATAACAAGTTTTCGGACTTGTAGGCTATGTATGGTTTTTTCTTGTACGCAGAAAATATGAGAACTTACCTGAAGTTGAATATTTTATAAGGAGAGAAAAAGAGAAAGTAGCCAGGGGATGCCTGTTCCAGTGCCCTTTTTTTTTTAACTCATGTTAATTCTTGCAATTGCAGATTTTGCTTTTAACATTGGTAATTTCAGTATGAGTCGTTAGGTAAAGGGCATTGATTTGTTTTTATTTATTTTCTGTCTTCGTTACATTTGAGCTCCAGTAATTATTTATCGCATGCCTTTGCATACTGTCGAATCTGAGTGGCTATTCATATTGTTTAACTGTTTACCGATATTACGGTATGCTTGATTTGTGGCGACATTTAAGGGTTGCATGGTATTGTTCATATTTTTGAGGTACAGGTCTCTGTTCACGTTTTCTACTTGCGAGGTTTGCTCCCGACCCTTTTCTTAGCATACCACCCAGCTGGGGTCTGTGAACACTGCGTGAGGCAAACGCGCCTCATCCTTAAACCCTTCCTGAGAAACTGGAAGGCTGCACCTTCCTGGTATACCATACTCTTTATATATATATATATATATATATATATATATATATATATATATATATATATATATATATATATATATATATATATATATATATATATATATGCATGTCTGTATGTAGGAAATCGTGATAATATAGGTTTGTATATAAGGAACTTCTTATGTTAAATTCACGCTGAACTAGAAGATTAGAAAGCATGTGTTTGTGTGATGCGACATGCTCTGTAATTAGACTTTTTAAATGGTATGTCGATCATAATTGAATCCTGCTGTTTCCAAGACCCTCGTATAGAACAAAATGGTTCCAAGAATTTATTACGTGCGGGTGTGGCAGATATTTCAGTTAACTGCTGTACCACCTGGCCAGAGCAATTATGGCGTCACTTGTAAGCGGCGTTTGAAAACATTCAGTTCTTTGTTTCAGTGCGATGTATTTGGAGAGGAGACGTAATATTGCATTGATAAGCGTCGCCTTTTGTTTCGTGATCACAGTATTTTATAGGTTCTGCCACTTGTCTCGTGCTTTTGGAATGAGAGTAGTCAGTCATCCGAAGGAAAATCAGTGGATGGTCATTTTTCGGTGTCACAACACGAACGGGAGAAAGTATCATAAAGATAAAAATTATACGGAGGAGTATAAGTAGGGCTTGTTAGAGAGGAAAAGATATGACTGACAAAGTGGTCAAACAGTTGATTGAAATCTTGTGGGGTGGCACTCTGTATCCCACGTGGAAAGTTAGATAGGACGTGGGTATATACATGGATTGAAAGACTCCATATAATCCCCTAACCGTGGTTTGTACTTCTTGGTTTCGCTTTCAGGCATTTAATGATAGTTCTGTATTTGAGAAGCATGTAGGTACGACAAGGCCATCCTTACTCTTTTTCCTTGACGATACCGTATTTGTTTTGAGGCTTTTTTTGTTTAAAATAGTTTACTGTGTCCAAAAGTATTATCTTGTTCAGTATTTTTAAAAAGGTTGCTCTAAAGGGCAAACTTCCAGTGTGTGATTTGAAAACTGAACTAAGCTTTATCAAATCTTCGATATTAAAATGAAATTAGTTGATAAACAACAAGAAAAAGTATATGTGCTGTAGAATGAAAAGTGTTCTCGTACATATTAATGTATATATAAATAACCAATGTTGAATAAGTCAGAGAAATTAGGGATAAGGCCATGGCTCTTGAGTGTGGCATTGCAGTCTCAAAAACTGGGGGATATCTACATCCTTTACACAGCTCCACTGTTTTGAAGTAGCTATAAGGAAGGCAACTAATTTAAAAGGAAAGTGAAACAGCTGCTACCAGAAACTGGAGCGGCTGTTTTTAGAAAGCATAAGAAAAAGTGACACGGACTGGTAAAACAACCCATAATCTTGACCAGGTGTAAATAAAAGAAAATGAATAAAATACAAGTTAGAAGAATATAAAATACTTCAGTCATACATATGCTGTCACTTGGAAAAATAATTAGCAGACACGAAGTATAGAAGTACAGGCACTAAAATGGGATAGTGAAAGTTCTCCAACAAGTCAATTAAAATATATTCTAGAAAATTATCAGTTAGGAGTTTTCATTGCCTAGAAAGAGGGGACCTCCACTCAAGCAATTTTAGAGCATAAAGATTCCAAGATGCTGCACACACCCTAATAGTATATTATTAATTGTAGAACATATTACATGAAGCACTTACCACTGGCCTCGGTGAGATAGGCTTTCATCCAGGTTTCCTCTGGTCACCCATGTCCTCAGTCACATTGATTTTAGTGCTAGTGTAACATTCTAGAGGTGTCTCATTATTATTATTATTATTATTATTATTATTATTATTATTATTATTATTATTATTATTATTATTATTTTAACAAGTGAAAAATGCGCCGAAGCTTTCGGTGGTCTCGGTATAATGCTGCATGAGCCACGGCCCATGAAATTTTTACCACGGCCCCTTGGTGGCCTGTCCTATATCGTTGCCAGAAGCACTGTTATGGCTAACTTTAACCTTAAATGAAATAAAAACTACTGAGGCTAGAGGGCTGCAATTTGGTATGTTTGATGATTGGAGCGTGGATGATCAACATACCAATTTGCTGCCCTCATGCCTCAGTAGTTTTTTTATCTGAGGGCGGACAGAAAAGCTCTGACGGACAGACAAAGCCGGCACAATAGTTTTCCTTTACAGAAAACTAAAAGCAGGTGGCGATGGAAGAGAAAGTTTGGTGTAACAATATTAGTCTGACAGACTAAGAATACAGAACATAGTGAGGGGAGAGTTGGAATAACTCATGTGGAGATAGTTGGTTACAAAGTCTCATTAGCCTCAATGAAGATAACTTTCGGGCTTTATATAATAATTACAATCTAGTTGTTAAGAATGTTCAACACAGAGCTCTTCACGTTTTAAATAATCTTTCATATTACAGGTTAATGATTGTGCTAAATAGTAGCAATTTAAGTAAAATGCAGGGAGAACTAACTCCTTGAGCATTATGTGGTTGTCTTGGGGGATCCATCCTCAGTCTTGTTGCCAGTGATTCTGGGCAATGCTGGATTTGGGATTTTGTGCACGCTCTTTGGCTGGCCTTAACAAATTCTACATCGAGTTCCCATATTGGTTCCTCCAAAGCAGGTTGCAGGGATCCTCTCTTCCTCTTTGTGTTTATGAATTCCATTTGGCTGAGTTGTGGCCGGCAAGAGGATTTGGGTCTACAAAAGAAGTCCCTGGAGTGGCACAAAGTATATTAGAGGTGGTTGGTGTTGGTGGCATGAGGTATGTTTCAAGCAAAGAGCTGGGTGCGGTAGGTGCTGTGTAGTCCACCCTGCTCTGTCGGTGCTCTGTAATCCTCACTCGTCATATTCAGGCCTCTTAGAACGACATCATGTTACCCTTGAAGCACTAGTGCCACTTGCTGAGGCAGTAGGTATAGGAAGAGAGATGGTGGTGGCCAGAATAGGGCAGAGTGGTGAGGTTTACAGTCGAAAGAACGTCATTACCACGTCACCTTCCCACATCAGTGCCACCATCCTGAACACTGTCTGCCTACACAGGCCAATTTCTGGCGGAAAAGCATATGAACTTATCTACACATTTTCACAATTGAAGTTACCTTAAAAATCAGTTATAGCCCAAAATGAAGCAGGAGGACTGTTAAGAAATAGTATTCTTCATCATTAAAAACTAATACTAATAACTATTGAAATTTATAACCATATAACCGATATTATATAAAGAATAATCTTTTATTATTTAAAGAACAGGTAATCTCTCAAAATAAATTCTTTAGTAAACTAGATTGCATCTCAGAAGCCTTAAAATTTGTCTTGGGCCCATAAATTATTATTGCAACATACAGGTTGTTTGAACATAGCCAAAAACTCCAGATTTCAAAGAAAATCATTTAGGATTCATAGCTGTTACATTTTGGAAACTTGTTACAACTGTTGAGCAGATTAGGTCTGATTTTATAAGCTGCAGAGGCAATTACAGTGACCACGTCGAATAGGAAAGTTGTGCGTACTGTTACTGGCAGCACTCACAACCTTGTCACACGATGCTTTGGGCTAAGCACTGTTAAAAATCACGTAGATTACGAATGAAATCAATGCATAAAAGAGATCATATTTATATACCCATGGGGAAGATAATGTTAGTTTAGAATTCAGAAACTTATCTGCATATATGACAATGGAAATAAAAAAGCATGACTATACAAAAATCTTCATGACAAAAATATGACATTTATAAAGATTTAATGGAGTCTCTTGAGAATGCATAAGGTGGAAGGTAATTTATTGACAGTGAATATTAGGTTTTTATGTATTAGGATATGCAGAAGAGAAAGCCACTAGCTTGATTTGAAAGTAAGCCTGAGACAAGAATGTAATGTTTCCCCCGGTATTTGATATCCTTATGGATGGATGTGTAAAGCTGAGCGATAACAAAAGGTGTCATGAATGGATTGTGGAGTGGCTGATGTTTGTAAGTAATACAGTTTTGCTTGAGGACAGCGAAGAGAGTAGTGGGAACTTTTATTGGTTGTAATGAGCAGAAGTAGAAAGTAATTTTGAAAAATTTTTGGTAATGAATGTTAATATGAACTGTGGGCAAATTTAAGAAATTAATTCATATAGGCATTTACTATTGGTGGAAGTATAAAAAAAAAAGAGGCGAATCATAGGAAAGATGAAGTACGGAAGCATGAAAAGATTAGACATAGAAGATGATTTAATGAAGCAAAGTTGGAAGATAAGAAGGCACTGTCGAGGCAAAGAAGTGATGAGAATGAGAGAAAAGTTTGAAATATTAAAACGGTTATTGCTAGTAAAAAGATGGATCAGATTGCTCTGAATTGGTTTGGTCTTTTGGAGAGAATGATGAATTGGTCCGGTTGAGAAATGTATAATTCGGAAGTGTTTAGGGGAGTGAGAAAAGGAAGACCTGGATTGTGTTATGTATATGGAATGAAATTGATTAATTTTTATTATCTGGCAGGGATATGACTATAGTCATAGAATACACGGGCTTCAATATCTGAAAAGCAAGAGAGTGCATGCAGGCTGGAGGTTAGTGGTAATGTGTGGAAAGAATTCAACATGCTGCTAATATGCCATCGATGAAGGATATGAAGAGGGTAATGTGAAAGTTTTCTGCATCAGCAAATGCGAAAGTCCCTCAAAGGAAATAACGAAAATGGAAACAATTTCGACAAATATACATCGGCCTTGCGTCTGTGAAATAGGCTACATGGTGTTACAGATGCAGCATGTACGTACGTGGTTAAATCTGCGTTAATGATTAAACTGGTTTGGATTTGCGGAATGTAGTGTGCTTGGTAAGATAATCTGTTTTATAAAGGTATTCATTCCTGTTTTGCTTTCTTCCTGGTCATTTTTTTTTTATGAAAGTATTCAATCCGGATTTACCTTCCTTCAGACCAATCTGTTTGAATTGTGTTTTTGATGGATAGATTCGATAGGATATTGTCCGCGAAATCTGCCTTCCAACTCCCTTCTGCCAAAATCATGTTATTTGTTTGGCTTGTGAGGCTAACTCCAGAATCTAACCCTTGTATGGACAGGCACGTTCAAATAGTAAACATGAGATTTCTGTTTATGTGATGCCCAAAATCTCTGTGACACCCCTCATTTTCCACCGAAACGAGGGCGGATGTATATCGGTTGAAATGTAGTGGCTTATCCAATTTTACTTGTTGCCTTCAATGGCCTTTTCAAGACAGAATACTAAATATAAATTAAGGTACATACATTTATACATAGGCCATCGCGCTCACTTGATATATACGGATATGTATATTATATATATTTATGTATATACTGTATATATATTGGTTGGTGCCTCATTAAAACAGAAACTTAATAATCGGTTATTAAAGATGAATTTCAGAGCGAATATGATTTTCAGTCTTGAACTAGAGATAAAGAAGTCTAAGAAACTTTACTATGGTTATATTTTCTTATCTTTTAGTACATCGATAATGTGGTAACGTGTTGAGTATTTGTCCTTATCAGCAATTTCCCCTTACTGAATATAAAAGGCGTTTGTTTCACCTCTCTCTCTCTCTCTCTCTCTCTCTCTCTCTCTCTCTCTCTCTCTCTCTCTCTCTCTCTCTCTCTCTCTCTCTCTCTCGCCTGTCAGCACAACCCTACCAGAAATATTGGTTGAAATTTGAAACCTATTCCTGTGTGCTTTTATGTTTTGCTGTAAAGTAACTCTTGTTGATGCTTGTCTTGTAATTTTTGTCACTATTATTGTAAACAGTATATATTCTTCGGAATGTATTTAATCCTATAGTAGAACGAAGGCAGCATAAGAGACCAAGAAATGCCTGGATGAGGCCAGCACCAAATACGGTTGTTGATGTCCTACGCCTGAACTTGAAAGAGACAACTTAAGGAGGTAATTTGGCTTAAGTTCAACAACACCTGATGCCTTAATGTATAAATAATGGTAGTGATAGGCCGTTGTTAGCTCTTTCTATCACCAAACAAAACGCTGTTAAAGAAAATGACTCGCTAAAATGTTTTCCGGCATAAATATGCACTTGCTTTGTTGTTGTTTTGAACATAGATTTGAAATACACGTTTTTGATTGGGATAGCGGATAAAAAGAGATGACGTCAAAACCAGGCTAATTATGCCTCGAAAAATGTTGTATCGTCATCGGAGAGAAAAGGCGTAATGCAAACATATGTTTTTAAATAGACTTTTTCTCTTTTTAGAACACCAGACGCGTTTGACAAAACATCAACAGTACCAGGTATTACGTGTACTGTGATTTATAAACTGTCACAGAGCGATATCATTATCTCTTAATGAGTCCCGGCTACAGTAACGCTTCCTGGAACCTGTGTCACAGGGTCTGGTGGGTAATTTACAGGTGGCCTCAGGTGGCTGATTCATTAATCTGGTTTTTTTTTCTTCGAATAAAAGTGATTACGTTTTGGTAATCATTTGCAAACAGGCGAACCTTCTATTGCCACAGTTAGCAGTTTCCAGTTAATGGCATTGATTTGTTTTTCATAGAATTAATCATTATTTGGATAATTTTAAACCTTCTCTCTCTCTCTCTCTCTCTCTCTCTCTCTCTCTCTCTCTCTCTCTCTCTCTCTCTCTCTCTCTCTCTCTCTCTCTCTCTCTCTCGAAGTTTTTGTTTCCTTTAATGATATCATGAGATCAAGTGATGTACTAGCCTTTGCATTTCGTAGAAACGCCGGAATATCACACAGCTCGGTAACAACTGTTTTTATAAATTCAGGTCGTACATATTTTTACAATAAATACTTGGACTCATTCTTCAGGGTTATAGATATAACTAATTTAATCCTATTTTGCAATCCCGTTTTTATTGTTTCTCGTAGTTTTCTGTAAAAGAAAACTGTTGAGATAGCTATTTGTCTGTCCATCCGCACTTTTTCTGTCCACCCTCAGATCTTGAAAACTACTGCAAATTGGTATGTTCATCAACCACCCTCCAATCATCAAACATACCAAATTGCAGCCCTCTAGAGTCAGTAGTTTTTACTTTATTTAAGGTTAAAGTTAACCATGATCGTGCGTCTGGCACCGCTATAGGTGCCAGTAACACAGGCCACCACTGTGCCGTAGCTGAAAGTTTCATGGGCCACGGCTGAAAGTTTCATGGGCCGTTGCTGAGAATTTCATACAGCATTACACGCTGTACAAAAAACTCGATTGCACCAAAGAAACTTCGGCTCATCTTTTCCTTGTTATTATAGGTTACGCCACTTAAGCCCATCTGATAATTCATTCACTCGATTGCACGAACACACACATACTATATGTGTGTGTGTGTGCAGTAGCTCACTATTAGATCACATTTGCAAGAACCGTGGTTCTGTCCTGTCTGCAGCCGACCAGTCGACGCAGCTGAAAATGGGTACTGCCTCAGCCCAGTTCAAGAAAAGATACGCGTCTAGCAACCTCATCTTTAGAGACTTGCTGAAAGCCGGAAGGCTCTAGCCTTATAAATTCCATCTTACTTAAATGGGAAGTATATATATATATATATATATATATATATATATATATATATATATATATATATATATATATATATATATATATATATATATATATATATATATATATATATATATATATATATATATATATATATATATATATATATACATATACACACAGGTTGTAACACGAGTTTATGCAAATATTTTTGGGAAATGAAAGAAAAAGTCATTCTGAGCAGAAAATGTTTTATAAATATATGCATTTTAAGGCTTCTTTTGTCAGTGAGGTGAGAATAACTGTTATCATTAAACGGCCAGATAAGATGGCGCAGGGGATGCCGGAGTAGTCATGGATATGGGGGGAAGGGGGATGGAGCTGATCAGTTCACTTCTTACTCAAAACGGTCTCGCTTTTCACTGGACTCGGATATAAAGAAAAGCGAGCCCTATTCATTAAACACCGGTCAGAGATTTAAAACGTATCATCAAAAATCTCCTTCTCCGTCAGAAGTATTCATCGCACACCAGTCATAGGAAAAAAAAATGCACCTATGAAAAATACTTTCGTCTCTGTCTGAATGAAAAGAATGGGAACATTATGGAAAATTCACTTTCTTCATTCTATCCTGTCAAAGGTAGCCTATTCATACAGTAATCGAAAGCTGACATTGTTCAAAGTGCAGTATCCTCCCTACCTACATTCCTTGTCATCATGATTACTGTCGCTATCACTCATTCAGCATAGGAGTAGGCCTAGTGCTGATTCCTGAGTGAACAATTCTGTGATGAGTCGGCAGGACAGTTTGCGCTAGAATTCAACGATCACAAATAAATGTTGCCAAGGAACATTTACACTGCTTTCTTGATACTTGAAACTAATCATTAAAATTAATTACATAAGTCTGCTCACAGGTGATTTACTAGTTGAAGGGACTGTAATGTCACATTTTTCAATAACCTGCAAGAGAAAATCGTAATTAAAAGGCTAGCAATCCAGTTGCCTAATGCGCTTCATCAGTCCTCCCCCCCCCCATCCCAGGCGACTCACTCCGACATCCTGTGCGCCATCTTACTTGCCAGTTTAATGATAATTATATTTTTAAAAATCCTCTCGCCGACAAACGAAGCCTTAGAATGTGTATGTTTATAGAACATTTTCTGCTCAGTATGACTTTTTCTTTCATTTTCCAAAATATTTGCATAAACTCGGGTTACACCCTGTATGTGTATATATATATATATACATATTAGTATATATTTATACATAAATATATATTATGTTATATATATACATATATATATATATATATATATATATATTTATATATATATATATATATATATATATATATATATATATATATATATATATATATAGAGAGAGAGAGAGAGAGAGAGAGAGAGAGAGAGAGAGAGAGAGAGAGAGAGAGAGAGAGAGCTTTTATCATTTTGCACTTATATTGGCTTCCCCTAATGGGCACTGGCTCCAGTCAAAAACAGGGCTTTGGTCACTTTGACAGTCACACTGTAAGTGAATAATAGATGAACACCTTGTGTAGAAAACTGTCATAATATTAGCCGCTTCATTCACATACACATAAGGCTCATCATTATAGTGTCAAACCTCCAGCACACACTAAAACATTTCACCCGTTATCTTGAACACACATGCTTCCTGGATATATTAAATCCTTCCTTTCCACCACATCTTTCCAGTACTTTTAAGCAAGCCCGTCCTCTTTTCCTACCTCCAAACACTTTCACGTTCTGAGCTCTTCACTAACCTACATTAATTGTTATATCCCTTGTGTACATAATATTTGTCAGTCTGTAAATTCTTCTTAAGGGTTTTAAACTATGCAAAGAATTTATCTTAACAACTTCAACATCTTTTAAAATTCACATTCAGCATCCGTACGTTACTTTAATTTTTTCCAAGACAGAGGAATTAATTTAGCGTTGTGTACCCTTTGGAGGGAGGAAATACCCAACATACTAGATGAGTTTCTTTTCCCGAGAAACATGACAACCCCAGCTATACTTTGGTGGAATGCCCTGGTGCAAGTCACCAATGGTGGTTATAGAGCCATACGTTGTACTTATATATATATATATATATATATATATATATATATATATATATATATATATATATATATATATATATATATATACACACACATACATACATACATACATACATATATGTCATATATTGTACTTATATATATATATATATATATATATATATATATATATATATATATATATATATATATATATATATATATATATATATATATATATATATATATATATATATATACACACACATGGAGTGAGAAACATTACAAAAAGGTTTAAGAATAACCCAAGGTTTAGGAATAAAGTTGAATGATCAGAAATTATAAATTACCGCTGGTTGCTGATAGTGAGGCCTTGTGTGCCACGCGGCGTCGGAAACGTCATTTTGATGATGGTGATAGTGAAGAAGACGAATAAAGACGGAATAAAGATAGTAACAGTAAAGTTTTGAAGGTGAATGGAAGCCAGGGAGATAAGAGTAATGGACAATATGGAAGAGTGGATGTGGCGCGAATATAGGGGAATGTAGGGCGATCAAACAAGAAGCAGTTTGTGAGGTAGTTTCGTCACCTAAAAGAGAATGGAGGATGATTATGAGTAGATGTAGAATTCTGAAGATTTGGGAGGAATGAAAGGAAGACCAAGAAAGCACCAGCTACATCAAATAAAGATATTAGAGCGGGCATCTACAAAGTACGAATGTGTGTATAAGGGTAAAAGTGAGATGTGCAGTATGAGAATTGGCGAGGGTAATGTGCTGTGCTTAAGAACCCTATTTTTATGCAGATAATCGTAAATTACGGTTGTGGAATTTTTCCGCTTACTGGGTTCATTGTCGATTCAGCAGTTAAAAGATGAACATGGCAGAGAACGCTGTCCTGTGCTTACTTGGATCGCTCCACGTTAGGGTAAGCGGTTAATTTGTGAAATTATATATATATATATATATATATATATATATATATATATATATATATATATATATATATATATATATATATATATATATATATATCTGAGATAACTAACATCTCTCCGTTTCATGTGACGCAGAGGGCCCCAACCAGTTACCCCAACCGTGTGTCTCTTGCTTCCCAGGTAGGTCATCCCAGGCGATCGGCAACGCCTTCGTATAGTTCTTTTTCTTTTCCATTTATGTCTTGGCCTTCCCAGTTTAAGACTGTCTGTCATACAATCAGGCCGCTAACGCCAACGACAAATCATGAATCTTATGTATAAACGTTGAACATTTTCTTTTTTTTTCGTTTATCATAGTTTCATTATGAATAGGAATTTTCCAATTATACCAAGTATCTTCAGTAGGCCTTATTTTTAAAAAACTATAAATTTTATAAATAGTTTCAACCTTGTTCTAAGATTGCCTTCCATGGAGTAAAGCTGATCTCACATTGTAACAATATACATTATATTAGGATGCTATGCAAACCTGTCTGATGACCGTACTTAGGTAAGCATACCCATAGACTGAATTACTTTCATCAGTTTTTCAGCAAATATTTTTTTAAAGATCCATCCTTTGTAATAAGTGCGCCAAGATCATCCAGATGCAGCATCATCATAGATAGGTCGACTTCCCAGTGTTATACCTACAAGTGTAAGATGTTCCGTTCTCAACCTCCTGTTTAGCTCGATTGATTTTAAAGATCAGCACCGCTTGCTATTTTGTTCAGTCTCTTAAGTGACCCATGCAGATCTTCTGTACCTCAGCAATGCTGTATGTCATTTGAATAATCAAGATCTGGCAGAAATCCTGTAGTCCGTTCGGCTGCTTCTTTTCTGTCTAAGTGGCCTGTGCATAACAAAATATAGCAGCGATTCAAGAGACAGCTGACCATCGACATTCACAAAACACATGCTACGTTGATGAATTGTTTTTAATCAGAAACTTACTTCTCTGCGAGGCTTTAAGTTCTCAGAATCTTGTATGTTTGGGTTTGTGCGTGTGTATGTATGTATGTATGTATGTATGTATTTATTACCAGTACACACTCGGGTAAATTATCCTTTTTCTTGCACGATGTTAATTTTCACTGTAGAGCATAATTAACTTCCATCTTTGGTAGAAACTCCTGCTGGTCACAGGTTTTGAAAAGCTACGATATAACTCAGAATTCATAACTTTATTTTGAATTAAATGAAAAACAAAATTTTTTAGAACTCAAGAAGTCGGAAAGCTCCCCGTACACTTTTTTTCACGGTGACTTGAAATCTGGAGAGATTTCGGCACTAACTTTTCTCACGTCTGCTGTTGCCGTAGTGGGCAATCCATGAGCATTATCATGATATTTTCCTTGTAGTTTTTCGTATATATTTATTTATATTTATTTATTTTTCTGCATTGTTTAGGCTTTTACATTCATGTAGGGTTCTGCACCAGAAAAATATGTAAACAGACTGCGTAAATAGAAATAAGGAAAAAGTACTGGTGCAGCAGGTATGCAGAGAACAGAGAATAGACCATTTAATAAAGTTTTCCTTGCGGTTCATGTATTGCTGTTGTTTTATGTTGGACATTTTGAACAGCGGACTACCTTGTCTAGAGGGCTTGGTGTTTGTGCAGGACTTATTCCGAGCGTTTCAGCCTTTAGCATTTTTTACATCTTTATTGGCTGCCGATTTCGTCGCATTTCGGATGTGTTCCCTTCTTCACTTATTAAAGCTGCTAAGTATGAAAGTTTTCGGACTTTCATAAAAAATAGTTTCTGTGCCA
>NC_089743.1:58449623-58469623 GCF_040412425.1 Macrobrachium rosenbergii
ACACAACGTCGCTTGACTGAGCGCTTACTCTCTCTCTCTCTCTCTCTCTCTCTCTCTCTCTCTCTCTCTCTCTCTCTCTCTCTCTCTCTGTCTTTTCCGCTTTGGTGTTACAGAAGGAAGGTCCAGATGTTTATTAATATTATTATTTGCTGAAGGATTAGTTGTTTATTATTATTATTATTATTATTATTATTATTATTAATAATAATTATTAATAATAATAAGTAATCCATCGGAATACGTGAACATTCTGCAGCAATAATAATAATAATAATAATAATAATAATAATAATAATAATAATAATAATAATAATACACGTATTCCGATGGATCAGGCCGTATACACCATAAACTAGATAACAAGCTGCCACAGGTTTGATACTCATATCAGACAGAATAACAAAAGTGAGACCTTAGAAAACGTAGAAGTAGAATTGAGTATTTGTTTGAATACCAAGCAAATTAATATTAAAATATCATTAAGGGAAAGTAAGTTGATTGGTTAAATAAATAACACCTAACAAAACAGTGTCTACGACTTAAGTACATGGCATTTACATTTAATGGAATCACTGCAGCCTTCAGTCAAATCTCCTCGACTCTAGATAGCTTTACTATATTCCTATATTATGGATATGACAAAATCATCGCTTTCAGTAAAAAAATGTGTGCCAAATTTGGATTCATAGTGATAATTAAATATTTGTATAATATGTCGGAGTAAATATTACTGGAAATGCCCGTTATAAGTCCCACATTTAAGTTAATTTTTGTCAAAGCATTGATATTTGTGGCTCCAATAACTTACAGGAAGGTTATAATAAATCGTTATCGTCATTATTACTTTAGCCAAGAAATGTTCTTTCGGGAAGATGGAATCGACTAATATCTTAATATCCTAAGATAAAATTGTATCCTTTTTAAATGAATACTCACGCTTCCAGTTTCAAGGAGAAAGTCTGTAGAAGCCGAGAAATTTGTCCCAAAACATTTTCCAGTTTTACTTCAGGTATGGAGCTATCTAAGGGCAGACATTTATGATACAATAACTTTTTTTAGCCTAATTAAAAAAAATTGCTATGATGAGTATAGCGTCAAAGTTTTGTTACCTGTTTCAAAACCAAATGTGGCGAGAACGAAGCAATGCTTGGAAATAATGTTGATTAAATTTAACGTTCAATGGATATTGTACTTTTAACGTAGATAAAGCATTAAAATAGAAATAGTTAATTACGCAGCTTTATTGAGGTTCATCCATAGTGTACTGGAAATTACTCATTCCAAGTACTGCCCTAAAGACACGCTTTAATACTCCACAAAAAATTTGCACAGTCCATAACGCTTTTTTCTCCACAAGTCTTGCAATGCTGCGCCGGCCATTCATGCTGAATTTAATATTTTCCTAATGATCTCTTGCCTACAAGCACTCTGTTCTTCCTGCTATCAGTAGTGTCATCAGTTTCAGTACCGTATTTTGCATTCTTCTTATTTATTATCTCGAATAAAACGTGTTATTCCACGCATCCTTTCCACACCATATACAGTATATCTTGTTCATTTCTTTTCAATTCGTCAAACTTTATTTATTCTCACGCTTTTTAGGATGTTCCATTTTACTGAAATTAACTTACAAGGGTAAGTCATCAATACTTAATTCAGAGTATTTTTTAAATATACATGTGTATATGGATCGTGTAATGGTTCCATGTTCTGATTGATTTTCCATAGAAAAACATCTTTACAATCTTCATCTTGGAACAGAGCTAATTAATTTATACTTAATAGGTTTGTTAAGTAATTCACAATTTTTCGAATAAAGGAGCTATTTGCATATATATATATATATATATATATATATATATATATATATATATATATATATATATATATATATATATATACATATGTATATATATATAAATATATATATATATATATATATATATATATATACATATATATATACATACATATACACACATATGTATATATATATAAATATATATATATATATATATATATATATATATATATGTATATATAAAGGAGCCCATAGAAACGCCAAAATGTGGAAAATAAAGGCTATATTTCAGAGACCGAACTGTCTCTCTCTCTCAGGCAAATATATATATTTCCTCCTGTACCAGTTAATAGTGCAGGAATAAAATAAAAAAAAGGGTATACCGACCGCTTTCGAGTCATTTCAACATGCATTTATATGTATGTATGTATGTATGTATGTATGTATGTATGTGTAAATATACACACACACATATATATATATATATATATATATATATATATATATATATATATATATATATATATATATATGATTAATATAAATATAGCTGAGGCCACAGGAATAAAATAAAAGAAGGATGTACCGAGCGCTTTCGAGTCATTTCAACATATATTTATATGCATGTATGTATACACTGTGTGTGTGTGTGTGTGGATATATATACAAAGATTAAGCCACAAATTTCGTTATCTATCCAAGGTTTCCTAACCAGGTGGCAGTTCAAATCCCAGTGGCGACGAATCACTTAACACTTGTGTTCCCCCTTGGGTTTAAGTTATTCTCTAGGGATAGTGAATTGGATTTTAAACGAAATTTGTAGCATAACATTTGTGAGTATAAAAAATGTTAAGATGTATGCTACAAAAATGCACACACACATGCATATATACATTATATATATGTGTGTGTGTATGTATATTATATATACATATATATATATATTTATTTCTATATATATATATATATATATATATATATATATATATATATATATATATATATATATATATATATATATATATATATATATACATGTATATATGTGTATGTGTATCTGTAAGCCGTTGTGTCTACTTGTGGAGAGGGGACAGGCAGCTCCAGGTCATCCTTTAATTAACAAATCAAAGATGATTCCCCTCTGCAGAAGACATGAGCTGCATCAGCTACTTTGTGTAGGTAGTGTAGGTAGTTACACTGGAGGGTTGTCAGCGGTGTGCCAATCTCCACCATGCAAATTTAAATTGCATCACTCGTCTTTATGTTTCATTTACTTTTTTTACCTCCTTGGTTTTAAGACATTTTGATTCCAACAGTCACCCCATTTAATCAACAACCAATCTTCCTTCCTTTGGTTTCTTCCCAACCATCCATGTTTTGCCCACTTCAGGAACCACACTATTCTCCGTGATTCCAAATGATCATTGGAAAAATTCTGTTTCGTTTTTTCACCTCAGACAAGTTTCTTTATAAGTCTTTATTGTATTTCTAATCACTCCAACTGTTTTTGGTTGTTTTATACTACGCAGTCAGTAATTCACGCGAACATCGTTCAGCTTTCTTTCATTGACATAAGCATCAGCACTTCATTTTGCCATATATGAGTTGGCTCAACTGTTCCTTTATGCATTCAGTTCTCGTTTCTCTACCCGTGCCTCTTCTAAAGCTTTTGCTGAAATTCTGCTACCTTCCATGCTTCTCATACTTTATTAAACATTTACCTCACCATTACATCAAGCGCTTCCATTCTTTAACGATTCATACTAGTATTCAGTGAGAAATAATCTGTGTGAAATGAACTGTAATAATTAGGGAAGGCGTTGATCTAGAGCTGCCTGTAGTTTCGAAAAATTTATACATTCAAGTTATGGCACTTATTTGTTATGTTGAATAACTAGTAAGTACACCAGTAATATCTGATGAGAGAAGCAACTAACATCAGAAAGAAAGGAAAGACAAGGAAATGACTAAAACAAGTTTGCAGTTCGTAGTGGTCGAGCGTCCTGCGTGAACGTATAACACCAATTAGTGTTTGTCATTGAATTTCCGTGTCCCATTCACACATTACAAGGAAGCAGGAAGTTGTGTCATACCTTACATGGAAAGGTGTAATGAGTTTGGTGTGTGCAATCATGTACTGTTTGGTGGTTTTGACCATTGGGAAGTTATTTTATTATTTCACCGATGAGGCGTTTCAGATTAAATGGGATGGCTTCATAGAAAATCATTTTCCAGCTTGAAAATTAAGGAAGAAACAACCTCTTTCATTGACCTTCAGTCGCTTCTTACAGCTATATTATTCGAAATGTTTAGTAGTGGAAATGGCGGTCGTGATCTCGAAGTTATTACAATTCACATTTACAAATTTGACCCAGAACGAGTCATTATTTCTTTCCGTTTTTGGGGAACGTTCCATTTAGCCAGATTACAATTTGCATGATATAATCAGCCATATTATTTCAACATCCCACTGCTAAATAGTCCTGTCAGCTTTGAATACTCTATCTTGTTTCTCTCTCTTCAAGTATCTACAGCTACTTGTTGTCATCATCCCGAGGTCACCATAAATATTCATATTTTAATATGCTCAAGTAGTAAACATGTTCACCTATTCACTAAGAGTGTATTTATACGTGCATATACCCGCCGAGATATTTTAATTCGTATGCATAAAGAGGGAATTAGAGTGAAAGTAGTCAGTATTACTAAGTAATTGATAAATTGCAGTCGAGATCAAGAAGGGCTAAATGAAGAGGAAAGAGAGAGAGCGAGGTGTGAAGGGGAATTCAGTACTGTCCTGTATTTGAGAACATTTCAATCCTGATAAATTAAGACCAAATTAGGACTTAAGCAGTTTGAGAGGGCGAGAGAATGCCATAAGAAAGTTAATAACACTAAGATGCTGATAGAGTAAGGATGATTCGGGTCAAATTATTAATACATTCGCTGAAATAATATAACGCTCTCAAATTACAGCTCGGAAAAATGAATGAAAACCCCTTTAGAATTTCTTCGTATAATACAGAAGAGAGAAGCCGTGGTGAGAGTGACGCAATCACTTCCCTCATTAGGCATAAATGAAAAGGGCGCCGGCGAAAAGGACGCTCATTTTTTGAAGACCTTTTCGGGGCGCGCGCCCTTGAATGGAAACACTGAACACTTCGCAGAACCCAGAGATTTTTCAGTTTGACTTTGATCCTCCCACGACGACAAGATTATAAAAGGAATAGAAAAAAAAATAAATTTGTAAGATGTGTTTGCAGTTGGACGTGTATATCATTAACATCTTTGGTTTCCTCTGAGCGAGTGGGATTTCTGGAGGAAAAAATCTCATTCTTTCATTTTACTATTTTATATGAACTATCGACGTTTCTGAGGGAAAATTGCATTTTTTATTTGGCATAGCTCTTTAAGGAAAATTCAGTGTTTTTCGTTGTCGATTAATACTCCTCGAAGATGTCAAAGGTCTTCAGAAAATAAAGAAGCCGTCTGTTAATTGAAACTTGGAAAATACAAAAATACTGTATATAAGTAGCTTCCAGAAACGACTCTTAACTATGAAGATTGAATATAACCCCTAAGCAGAGCAAAGGCAAAAATTTGTCAACTTTTTTCCTTAGAGAGCTCAGCTTCAACAGCTGAACAAAGACGCTAGTGTTGCTTTCCTTTTTTCAGGCCCTTCTATTCGAACCACAAATCTTTACGGGAATCAGTTTTTTCTTTTTGCTACAGAAAAACTTGGAAGCGTTACATCATCAAATGCGTTAATAAAGTAATCAGATCAGTCGACAACACTACTACTGTTCCTATAGCTAACGATGCTGCTGCCTCCGAATAGTGGTGCACATCAGAGTAATAAGTTGAAACACTTTTCTTCCTATTCTCATTCTCATTACATATGCAGCACGATGCGTAGGATGCGATTGTGGACTAACAAATCGTTATATATATATATATATATATATATATATATATATATATATATATATATATATATATATATATATATATATATATATATATATAAATATATATATCATATAATATGTAATTGTAAAAGCCACAATGCCTTTTTTAACTTTCTCGAATTCTTTTTTTTTTTTTTTTTATACACTTGTCACTACAAAGCCTTAGGATCCAAGTGCAAGAAATATGAAGAAATTCTGATGTCCGGTAGCGGGAAACGAACCCTGGTCCCCTGACAGAACGAAGTACCATTGTCGACCTAACAATGGTACCTCGTTCGTTTCCCACTATCGGACATCAGAATTTCTTCATATATCTTGCACTTGGATCTTAAGGCTTTGTAGTGACAAGCGTAACCAAAAAAAAAAAAAAAAGCGTGAAAAATTCGAGAAAGTTAAGAGGGCATTGTGGCTGTTAGAGTTACATATGTATCTGGTAAAAAGTGACCAGTAGATTCTACATTATATATATATATAGTGTAAGTGTGTATGTATGTATGTATGTATGTATATATATATATATATATATATATATATATATATATATATATATATATATATATATATATATATATATAGCCTATATATATATATATATATATATATATATATATATATATATATATATATATATATATATATATATATATATATATATATATATATATATATATATATATATATATATATATATATATATATATATATATATATATATATATATATATACATACATACATACATACATACATACACATACATACACAGTATATATGTAATTTCTGCCACATACACAAAACTGCCTGAACAGTGGCTTTCAAAGCAACAGATTGTCAATTTGTGTCAGAGGCACACAAAAAAAGTAAAAGTAAAACAACAGGATCAAATTAGATTTTAAATACCTGACTCAGGGGCTACACAAGAGCGCAAATACACAGCTCAGAGCAAAGCGTCCATAGTTTACCAGCCTTTTAAGATAGATAAATATATACACTTGAACTTTGGGCAAGTAGAGGGGGAGAAAAGAAATGTGAACTCACTTTACAAAATATATATTTAATAGCAATTTTAAACCATCCTAGAAAAGAAAGACATTACTGTTAGAAAAACATAGTCAAATACAAAACACCTTTCAGGACCCTAACACACTGCAAACCTGCAAAACATTCAGTTAAACAGTTAATCGTGACAGAGAAATTATGAGAAAACGGGAGAAAACCACTTCCACTCAAAATTATGCTGGGCTAAACTTGGCACCTGATAGTAGTAGGATAGGATGAAGAAACCTTTAATACTTAACCTAAACCTGGTTAACAGACACTTAAAATTAATTTTTCCTCCTGGGCAAAATATGTTTCAACAATTGTACACAATGAGCAATAAACACACATTTGCTATTTCAGGCGTAGTTCCCCTTCTGTTAACTTGATTGTTTAAATGGGCCACTTACCAAACACCAAACAGTCATGAGCCTAGTACATTATATTCCATGGAGAAGAAGAAACCCACTCGTCAGCATTACAGTCAGAGATCCTTGGCACCATAACAGTTCCCACAGAATGCTTAGCGGAATACACAGTCCATGAAAGCCTTGAAAATGTTCATAAAAATATTCATGAAGCCAGCAGAAGTGGAGACGCTGGATGCACACTGAAGTGTATTGTCCTGGCAACTGGTGAGGTTTCTCATCAATGGCAGTGGGTAAGGAAAAGACCCTTCACAAATAAAACAAACAAACGCAGCGGTCAGAAGATGAAGCGCATCTCAGCCAGCCGACTGATGAGCTGATCAGTCAAAACCGCCGAGTATCTCCCCAGGATTGAATCCAAACCAAAGATGTTGATTGTTGACTGCTGACTGTGGAAATCAGAACATGGAATAGAATCGTGAATGTAGTCCGAATGTAGACTCCAGTCTCCAGAACACAGAACCTCCTCCTCAGCTGCAAGGACCAAGGCAACTTTGCTTGGCGTTGGCCACACCCCCATTATCCCACACAATATGAAACAAAAAGCAAACAACCTTCCATGGGACAGTATTGCGGCAAGACGTCTAAAAACAGTAATTTCTTATTTTGACTGGACTTTTAAAGAATTTCAAAATTCTATAACATACGTTAAATTGCAAGACTTACTGGGATTTGTGACACACACATACACACACATGCACACACACACACACATATATGTGTGTGTGTGTGATCATGTTATTGGGTGTGATGGACAGCAAAATGATCTGGCTTAAATACGTAGATATCTCTACATTCTGGGACAATGGCTAGGGAGATTTCGGTGATTTTTTTGATAGACTAAGTTCACTAGTCCTGACCACTAACTTGAGAGCGGAATGGGAAGAGGACGGTAAATTGCCATTCCCGGAGGTAATGGTCATAAGAGAACAGCATAAATGCGTCTCCACAGTATACAGAAAGCTTACTTTCTCTGTTTCCTGTATTCATTTCCTAAGTTATCATGACATCTCGGTAAAGATCATGGTTGGTTGCAGTCAGTTTCTTAGAGGGCATAGGATATTTTTGCATGGGAATGTAGGAAAATAGTTTGATACGATCCGTCCACATCTGAACCATTTATTTTACTCAGTGTACATTATCGAGAAGGCTATCAATAAAGCAAACAAAATATATCCCAGAGGTCCCGTTGATCGCAAACAAATGGATTTTACCGATAAAAGAAAACTATTTTGTCGAGAACATCAAAAAAGTAACCGAAGAACTAAAATCCAACAGTTTGTGTATTTTTAACTATCTCAAATCCATCAGAAGTTCACCATTAATGTCCATTAGATGCTGTGTTTATAAGATTCCATTAGGCACTGTAATGAAATTTGCTTTGGCGAGACAGGTTGATCCACCTCACAAAAATTAATAGAGCATAAAAGATCAGTACCATATGCTTCAGAGCTCGGGGATTTTCGTACGTGTGAGGGGTACTGAACATGCCATATATTGAAGTGGGGCCGAGCTTTTTTTTTTTTTTTTTTTTAAGTAGCTGCCTTTATAAAAGCAAGTTTCTGGAATCTGCCATTAGCAGTCAGAGTAATAAAATGAATCTGTAATGGGGATTCTAGAAATCAAATTTCACAGACAAGTTCATCTTAGGACCTATTCTCATGCAACTATCCCAGACTCAATCCAGGTGGGAGCTAAGGAGGACCAAAATACAAGGAGCTGGCTTTTTCCCATCCCAGGTCAACCAATTTCTACATCCCACCAGCGTCGTATTGCCACACCTGCATATGCTATATACATACTCATCATGTACGAGCTGTCCACATTCACCTGTGAACAGGGATTCAGAAGTTTGCTATTTGAAGTATACGGTTTTTCTCATGTAAATAGAATTTTTATGGGCCTTTTTAACTTCAAGGAACAATGTTTGAATACAGTAACAAATATATATATACATGTGTGCATAACCTGATAACTGTTATCCCCATCCCCCTCCACCCCCATACAAGGGCAGGAGAACTTACCTCAGGAACAGTCGGCAACATTGGTAGCTCATGACCGAAGATTCCTCCAACAGCCCTCTCTCTCTCTCTCTCTCTCTCTCTCTCTCTCTCTCTCTCTCTCTCTCTCTCTCTCTCTCTCTCTCTCTCTCAACTTTACTGAAAACCTCCTAACCTAAGTGTGTGTGAATCAAACCCCAGAATACAAAAATAGACATTTATTACGCAAATCTAATAAAGCACAGGTAAATGAAAAATCATGCATGTTAGGTAATTAATCCCAGTTACGCTATATCCCAAAGCAAAATAAAACTGTTGCAAAAAATCATAATATGTAGGAACGAACTCCCATTTCCCACAAACAAAACTAAAATCCAATACATAAGTTTTGTCTGTTATCTGTAAAAAAACACAGTCACCTCGGCCCCCAGTTTCATTCCCACAAGGGCCTGTATGGCATATTAAGGTGTAGAACCTTAATACTCACTCGAAACAGTTTTTAGCGACAGGTAATCCCGATTTCCATTGTGTTCCAGTGGGTCCCTTCAGTCTGGACTCTCACCAAAGAATGAACAATTTTCTACTAGAGCCCTTTTCACTTAGCATTTTCGTAACGCACATACAGTCGCACAACTCTGTTTAACATGCCCAAAAAATTTGATTCACACTGGACCAAAAGATTCCATGCCTTCCCATCCTACTATGATGGAAACTTCCATTCTTGGACACGTGTCACCAGTGACCTTCTAAATCAAAGGTGCTCGACCAACAAGTGCTGAGAATGTGCCAGATCGCTCTTATTAAACAAGCATGCTTTCCAGCTGCAAAACGGCTGAACATCGCCAATAAGTTTGTATGTCCCACATGCCTTCGCACCTCCCCCATTTAAGATATATATATGCAGTGTAGTTTTATATATATATATATATATATATATATATATATATATATATATATATGTATGTGTGTGTGTGTGTGTATGTGTGTATGTGTGTGTGTGTGTGTATGTTTGTGTGTGTGATCACAGATCTTGTGATTAGCGTAATTTATTTAATGAATCACAATACATTATGAAAGTTATGAGATACTGGAGTGGCATCAAGATGAATGGCATCCAGTGGAAGGGTAGTGTAATCCTTCTGAAAATTTTTGACAATAGTAATGGTGACGAATGAGTTTTATATAATAATTTAGTACCACTGCTATTTTTCTTTGGGGTTTTCTAAGTATGGCTAATTTATTTTCATTAATAGTTATAAAACAGTAACATTATGCTGGTGTCCACTCTTATGTAGAAGTGATAAATCGTTCTCATAGGTGAAAGGATGGGCGTGTGTTTTGAGATGGTTTGAGAAGAATGGAAGATAATAGATTGGTAATAAAAGTATACAATTCAGAAGTATTTGGATGGCAGGCGATGAATGACCATGGTATTGGAAAAGGAAGGGCTCGCCCATGAATAAATAGTTCAAGTAGGAACAAATATGTAATATACAAAACGCCAAGGTGTGTAAGGTATTTCTGAATGAGGGAAAAGTCTCAGAGTAATGAGTTTGAGAAGTAGCTTCTCTTTTGTATAGGGATAAATGTGAAAGAGGTCACTGCAAGCATTGTAGAAGCTCAGACGTGCTCATTATAACGGGAAATGGGTTTTGTAAGATACCAAGATGCTGAGTGAGAAAATAAAACAGATGTAAGAATGAGCCATATTGGAAGAACACGGTGGGTTTAAATAGGGGACGTTTGGATCAGGAATTTATAACCCAAGTCTTGGGAGAAGTTTGAGATTCTTTGAGAAGGGCTGTGTGTGTTGTACATGGCCATCGACAAAGCTTCTTATAGTACTGATATATGGTATGGCTGGTGTTGAGGGATGTTTAGATAAGAAGATATTACTTTGAGAGGGAAGTGTTCCCAGAGTAAGTGCATGGGAAAGTAACGGCTTTAGATTAAAAGTGTTGCTGCGAAAAATGATTGTTATGCCTCTATGACTGTTTCACATCCGTGTGAATGGAATAATGCAAGAATTAGAGAGAGATCCCATTTAGATGCAAAGCTGTGGGATAAGAAAATGGGTCATGAATGTATTGGGAGTGGTTGGTATTTAATACACGAAAGGGAGATATTGAAGAGAAATTGAAGAAACTAATGAAAGAATTTGACAGTATTTGCTCAAAGTTTTGTTTGTGTCCTGGGGTTCCAATGCAATTGCAGCCTTAAGAGAGAGAGAGAGAGAGAGAGAGAGAGAGAGAGAGAGAGAGAGAGCGAGAAAGGTGGAAACTGTTGTATGCATAAAGGTTGGCTATTTTAAACAGGTCTGGGAGGGTCCATGCAGTGTGAAGGCCTGTACCTCCAGCTGTTATAAACGCCCCTTGCCACAATAGACAGTAGCTGCAAAACAGTACAAGAAACCATTTTCTTGGACTACAGAGCTTCAATTCAATACTTTGTGTAAAGTATTGAACATTTGTACGTCTTCATTTCCATTTTTTCTTTATTTTATGAACTGTAACATTCCTAAATCTCAAGATACAGGTTTCTATATCGCAGTTGTAGCTAATTCACTTTGTCTTATCAAACGTTAACCGGTCACTTGAAAAAGTTAACCAGACAGATAACTTTTAGATTTTACTTTCTTTTCTTATTTATTTTTCGTTTTCTCTGTTATTATTTTTTATTTTGCTTTGCACCTAGATGTCACCGTATTCATACTTATTATTTTGTATGACTCCATTTCCAAAATTTACTTTCTTTGCTTATAATTGACTTTATTCGCTTTGCTTACTTCAGTTGTAGTGTTTAACTCAAACCAGTAGATACTGCAGATTTAATCACAGATTCTGAGGTCAAGAAGATAAGCAGAAAATACTATGTAAAAATTTTGTGAAGCAGAAATTACATTGTAAAGATTCTTTGAAGTACACTGTGCAAAACAATAAGAATTGAACAACAAGGTGGTAACATATTAACAATAAAAGAATGATTGACGGTAGTGGGGGGAATGAATGCAAAAGTTGAAGAAACCCCACGCAAGAATGAATTGTTATCGACTTGAAATTCAAGCTTCCAAATAACTTGGCGTTCAATAGAAAGAAGTAACAAGGTAATGCAAAAATACAGAAAGAAGAGATCGCTTATAAAAAATAAAAGTTGAATTAACAAATTAATTGACAGACATATAAAAATTTCAAGTACAATATTAATATACAAGGAGAATTGTGTTAGGGTAGTAATGCATTGCATTTGTGCATGAACTTTTGAATTTCCAGTTGCCCGACATCCTCAGGGAGACTGTTCCTTAGTTCAACGGAGAATACAACAGGAAAATATTTATTCTGTGGTAGGGCAAAGAAAATAACAAAACATTCTTCGAATATTTAAACGCTGGTGTCTTGCACGACCTAATATTGCTTCCGATAACCGGAATTCTACTTTAATTCTTTTTTTAATGCCGTGAACAGTCAGATTTTTTTAATCGATTGTGGTTTTCACAGTGCTAATCCCTAATTCACAGGGTCTGTTATTTGTACATTATGAATTTTCCACTGGTGCCAGTCACTTATAGAGTTACAGTTTCAAGGAGTCTGGTCAGAATTTCATCAGAACTTGTGTACATAAAAATACAAGTACAAACACACACACAGACGTGTGTGTGTATATATATACCCTGTATATATATATATATATATATATATATATATATATATATATATATATATATATATATAAATAACTATATGTGTATACATAAGCATATATTATGTATATATGATTATGTATGAATATATATATATATATATATATATATATATATATATATATATATATAAAAATACACTCACATATATATATACACACATATGCTGTATACATAAATATACACAAAAAATATACATATAAATTATATATATATATAAGTATTCATATATATACAGTATATATTATATCAAATGTACTTCATATTTACAAAAAAATAAAAACTGATTTAGACTTTAATAATTAATATTTTAATGTCTCTAAATTGACTGTTCGAAATAGATTAAGATTAATACCTTTTATAACCACTAATTTAGTCAGTTTTATTTCCTTGTTAGCTCCCAAATTTTTACGCTTTTTTGTGTGGTCTCCTTTTTGTTATTTGTGGATATGTCCTAATTTTCTTTAGTTGATTGATTCTATATTTAGGTTAATCACGACGTCGTGTTTACGATTCTGAGAACCGGCGTTCGTGAATAAATTCATTTTTTCTTAGTTTTATTACCGTTGTAAATATTTTTATGGCCGTTGCGTTTTGACTTCGGGAATTATTTGTTACAGGTGTTACTCCTATTTTGGCATATTAATCATTTTAATTATAGTTGTCATTTAGTCTGTTTCTTGATTTTTATATTTGTGCCATTCTTTCTTGATAGCCTTCGTCTTGCAAGCGCAAGGAATATCGAAAAGGATGAAAGGGGAACATTGTGATAAAATTAGAGGGATGAAAAAAGAAAGAGACATACTGAAGAACAGCCTTCGAAAGAAAGACCAGTCCCTGCTTTCATACAAAGTTTGTGACCATTAAAGGGCTTACGTGCATCACACTAGGCTTGGTATTCAAATACAGGGTTCTTGATAAATAACTTACAGCAACATGGAGAGAGGGCATCCTTGCCTTATAAGAAAAGAATTGCTAAATACCTACCAATACAGTCCTTGCTTGCCCCGTTTTTTGTAAAGGATTGGTATCCATTCTACGTACAGAGATGGTAGTCCTAATATATAATTCCGAGTAAAAAAACCATGATGCCCTTCAACAAAGGCCTCTGTCCAATTTACTTTTAAAATAGTTCCGCGTATTTGATAGTAATTTACATATTGAATTATATCATGAATGTTATTTTTACAGCTCACGATAACTTAGTAATTATAGTAATTACTTTTTTTAGTTTTCTGTCCGTCCGCCCTCAGAGCTTAAAAACTGCTGAGGCCAGAGGGTTCCAAATTGGTATGTGGATCATCGACTCACCAATCATCAGACATACCAGACTGCAGCCCTCTAGCCTCAGTAGTTTTTATTTTGTTTAAGGTTAAAGTTAATTATAATCGTGCATCTGGCAACGATATAGGACAGGCCACCACGGGCCCGTGGTTAAAGATTCGTGGGCCCCGGCTCGTACGGCATTATACCGAGACCATCGAAAGATAGCTCTATTTTCGGTGGCCTTGATTTTACGCTGTACAGAAAACTCGATTGCGCTGAAGAAACTTCGGCCAATATTTAATTTTGTCCGTTTGTTAATTTCGTAGCTCTGATTTAGCAGTCGACATTCAAAAGTGAACTGGGACTCCAGTCACTCAGAGACTTGGCTTCAAAATTTTATATTTGTCACAGCCGTGCGATGACCTGAAATATGTATAGGAATAGTTTTACATGAATTAATGTTTGAATACAAATTTTTCACATAAAGTCCGTCAGTACGTGAAGCATAGCTTTCCTGGACATACGTGTCTTTCTTTTTGCACATTTGTATATGTGAAGTCTTTCAGACCATTACTCATCGATAAATCAATAAACTTCTTAGAAATCAACTTTTCATTCATTGGGCTCACGTATTTTCGCCTGTCACAATGCTGAGGTCCCCCCAATATGATATCAACATTGTACCTTAAATAATAACGCAGATGGTAAGAATTTTTTTTCTCTTACAAGTACCCGATGGTGCGTAAACATTTAATTTGAAAAAAAGTATCTTCATCAATGCTCACTCGAAGCGTACTAGTACCTTCATAATCTGCTTCTTGGCTAATAACAGTCAAGAGGTGACACACGTTAATTAGTTAGAATTGCTACACCTCCTTTTGAACAAGTAGTTCATTAAATACCTATTTCATAATATTTTCCAATCTGCTTTAATTTGTGAACGGTTTTAACATGATGCTGTAGTATCCCTGTATCAGATTTGTAGCAGTTAGCCATTAATATGAATTTCATTTCCAAATTTTCCTCATTTAAACTATTAATATTGATTTATAATGAAAGATTGTTATCAAAACATGAGCTACAACAAAAAAAAGAAGGTACGAAATTTAATAACTTAAGGCTGTGAGCAAAAATACGAGCTACGACAAGAAAATGCATTGCACGGAAATTATTCGACAATTTTTCTCCTCTGCTCAGAGCCTCTTCGTCTCTGCTCTTGTTTTTTAGCAACAACTTGAGTTTTCCGCTGTTCTTCATTGTGACTGACCACTCACCTTTTCAGCTTTCTGTAAAAGAAGACCATTGAGATGGCTTTGTCTGTCCGTCCTCAGATCTCAAAAACTACTGAGGCTAGAGGGCTGCAAATCGGTATGTTGATCATCCACCCTCCAATCATCAAACATACCAAATTGCAGCCCTCTAGCCTCGGCAGTTTTTATTTTATCTACGGTTAAAATTAGTCATGATCGTGCGCTTGACACCGCCATAGTGGCCAACAGCACAGGCCACCACCGGGCAGTGACTGAAAGTTTCTTGGGCCGTGGCTGAGAGCTTCATACATTATTATACGCTGTACAGAAAACTTGAAGAAACGTCGGCGCATTTTTTACTTGTTTCTGTTTGTTCCAACATTATCTCCTAGAATGCTTTTCTTTCGGTGTTCACAGAATTGGTATTAGAAACACCAATTGGTACTGGGAGTGTTCACTCCGAAGTTCCCATTGGCACACTCATAGGTTCAAGTTCTGGCAATTCTTTAACGCTCACATTTTTCCTCCTCTCTGTTGGTATACTTCAGCTACCACCAATTCCGCCATTAAACCGTGTTGACTCTGGCTTGGACCTTACTTACTGTCATGTCAAGGTTAAATTGTCGAGCAAATGTTTGTGGCTTCATCTTCACTGGGTTGTTCACTTCAACCTCAAACATCAGTTTCCTATAGTACTGTGTTTCCATTTACCTGATCATGACTTCGAGTCACTTCATCGGTATTCTTATTATTTTCAAAGTCATATTTAATTGGCTGTTTTCTCTCTCCTTCTCGTATAAACAGTCAGCTGCCACATGGTTGTTCCTGCCACTTATATAGCAGGTTTTATTTTGTCCATTGTAAAATAAAAATAAATTGTAACGTTCAATGTTCACTGGTGACGGGATACTACTAAGTTCCATTCTTGCTCTTCTGATGCTATATGCGCCTTCCTTTTTCCTATAAATAAATCTATTCAGCCTAATTCTGTATACCTGACCATATCTTGAAGAATACTTCCTAAAACTCTATTATCCGTGCCAAGTGGCGTATGTAGAATAGAGACGTAAATTACTGTATATCCTCCTAAAAATTAACCAGACCCTCTGATTTTCCTTCCTAGATGAAAATTCTTTCCGCCGTAGCTGTCATAGAAAGACTGGAATCTATATATAATATTAATAATAAAATCCGAGTGGATCTGAGCTTGTTTGTGTTCCCCTGGGTAACAGTAGGTGAGACATGACATTGCCACGCACCCCTGCAAACCGGTTTGTCCACCCCAGGTGGGGGCGGGGTAGATAGAGGAACAGGAGGGTAGGGTAGACATCCACCCTCCTCCTGCAAACCTGTTTGTCCGCCCCAGGTGGGGGTTGTGAAGGTAGGTGATCGGGAGGGTAGGGGAGACAGCAGCCCCGGGTTCGAGCGTGCGTAGTATTACAGAACTATAACAACCATATTGAAATCCGATAATGTCATTGTGACCAGCTTTTGAAATATCAAAATTCATATCACTCACTACATATATGTGTGGTTAATCCTAAACAGCAACCCTGTCTCCGGATTGGTGTAAATGATCCAGGGTTACGTCACTGATAGGCGTCGCTCTTGACTTAAAACGCATGAGGGTATGGGCAAAAAAAAAAAAAAAAAAAAAAAGTGGTAACAAAGGGGTGCCCCACTTGGCAAGATTTTCGGCTAGAAAACACTCAAGTCCTGTAAACCACAGCCAAAATTTTCTGTTCCCAGTAAATATAGAGATAGTATATTTGCATTGTATCCAAGGTAATGCCGCCAAACCATTTGCCAAGTCAAAAAACAAAAAAAAAGAACAAAGCATATACCAGTTACCAGTTTCAAGATAATTGTAAAGATTAAGGCCATTCTTTCTCGAATCGAGTTTATCGCAGTTTACTACATTCGTCGGCAGGAAATCAAATCCCTCCAAAAATTCAGGAAAACATTTTCCCCTAGAAGATAACTTATGTCGTTGGACACTACCCTTTGGAATACTTCTACACAGAAATAGATTTACTAGAACATCTCAACACCAACTCTCTGTTGCTTATCTCTTAAGAAACTGCGAATGAAATCAGAGGGTTAGCCACCGGCAGATGACTTACCAGGTATTTATACAAGGTCACATGCGTTACTTCCGTCAGATTGAAAGAGAATATGTAAAAACACACAGAAAAGTGTTACAATGAACCAGTAACAAATGTTTGTTTTATGCTAAAACGTATGAGTAACTATTTTGGTGTCTTCAGCAAAATACAATGGTGCAAAAATCCCCGTAGCCTTTATTGAAAATGTTATTACTTTCAAACTTAAACATTTGTAAAACAGATGTAGGGATGAATGCCTCTTTTTTTTTTTCCTGTGAAGCTCCCCCTCCAATGGACAACGGCTTATTGTCGAAAAGTGTGTTAATTGTATTTTTAACGCGATAGCACTTAATCTATAATTACCGGATATCCCTTGCAAACTCTTGATTTCGGGTCCAGACGCTTGGCTGGGTTTGCCTATCGGTGCTTCATCAAATTCATTTTTCTTGATTCCCAATTTCTGAAGATTCTGTGTATTTTTAGAACATTCTCTCTCTCTCTCTCTCTCTCTCTCTCACACACACACACACACACACACACACACACACACACCACTTCTGTCGCTAATTTACTCTGCTATGGCTAAACTATAAACAGTTATCAATCTGCCCATGTTATGTTTTGTATAACCAAGCCATCCACAGCTAATCTTTGACGATCCCATTTACAGGGAAAAAGTGGCTTTTGTGTCAGGTATTTATGTTGTGATAACCTGACCATAAACTATTCACGGAACTTCCTTTGAGCGTCTCTTATCTGAAATGCTGCCCACGAACCAGAAATGATGTGTAGGGGCCTCTGAATGGGACTAGAAACAGGCTTGCAATAGCCTATGTCACCATAGAGATTTATGTAGAGATCAACAAGTATGTTTGTAGGCTTTTAATTGACTTGTTTGTTGATGATTGCTTGTGGCTTTTGATTCACCTCCTCCTGAATTAAGCTTTGAGATCACTCGGTCATCTGTAGCTTAATTTGAAGATCTCCCTGAGGACCTTATCTAGAGTTCCACCGAAAATAGAGTCATACCATTTATTTCTGTAGTCTGGATCTCTAGCGTCCACTGTCTCTTCTGAATCATTTATCGCCGGTTTCGTTATTTCTTTAAGAAAAAGTCTGTCCTATAGTTTTGTCTTGCAGAGACCGAGGTTTATTTTTGTTGGCGTGTTCCTCCTAATGTCTTCGCCATTGTAGTGGTAAACTTAGATAGGAAACCTATTGCTTAGTATTTTAAATCATATAGCATGTGAACATCCTTCCTGTAATTCTTAGTTGTTATGAACCTTGACGGAATCGTATTGCAACTACCATATTTTAAGGGTTCTCGTATTTTTACGTTACCGCACTGTTTAAGACTGGGTTTGTGGCTGTTATCTCATAGTATAAGCAGCTAAATGTGATACTGGGAGGTCATAGGTCCTTTGTCTTATCCAAAAAATATATGGTGTTTAGTAAATATAATTCGTGTTAAGTATTTGCATAGTAAAGTATAGCATGCAGTTTTTCTTTACCAAGCCATTAAAGCTCGTTTGTAGCCAGAAATTTAATGTTTAATAATGCGCGTCGAGTGTGTTCTGTGGAGATCAACAATTCCAGGATTATTCTTTTCGACTACTGTTCTTTTGCATATACCTCCAACCTCAGTAATTCTCTCACTAGCTCCAAATAACATTTGTTTTTTCTTTGTTAATTTATGTCACTTCCGAAGGGGCCGGACCCTAATGTTTCCCTTATTTTCATTATCTCGTTCCTTCAAGACCTTGGTTAGATATGGGTATTAGATTTCCAGTCCAGTTTGTGCCTGTATATAGGGGCAAATGCTGATGCATGAAGTGGTTGCTTTTTTTGTGGGGAAAGCTTTCATTTCAGGTAACAAATTGTGCAGACTCTGCTGCTAAGATAGCAAGTCTTTCCAAGTTTCTGCCGGAAGTCCAGTGGTCTGTGTGTGTGTGTCTATGTGGCTATTGATGTAAAGCAAGAAGGTTTTACCATGTAATAAAAGAGCGCATTGCCTTCAACATAAGTCTATAAACTCCGTAATTTCAAGTATCGTTAGTACTGTATTGTTGATTATAGTTATTAGATTTAGAGAAGACGTTTCGTGAATTTTGTCGTGTATCTATGAACTAACATTGTAGTTATTCTATTCATGTAAAGTATTCATGGTAATTACAGCAAATTACTGTAAATAATTTAAACATTAACATTAGCGTTAAGTAATTTTTTTCGAAATTGGATTTGATTACTATTAAAACTAAAGTAAAGAAGAATTTTGCGAAATTTACACCACAGCCATCAGTGGAAATTCCTTCCAGTTGAGTCTTACGAGAACCATTCATAGGTTTGACGGTAATTTAATATAAATGATATAAGTAGTGCGGTGAATATCTGGCCAAGTAATTCAATACAGCCATTGACGTCAAAAGATGACTGCCAAGTTGTATTCCT
>NC_089743.1:58474623-58522123 GCF_040412425.1 Macrobrachium rosenbergii
AAACTTGGCGATGGATCTGGCAGTATATCCTCTGTCATCTTCTTCACAATGAGGGGTTTGATGATTATATATATGTCATCCGATTTCCAATGTATATGATAGGTTCATATATATATTGGTTTGATTGATGATAGCAGATTCCAGCATCCTATTTTCAGTATATATAGCTATTTGAAAATAACTCCGCCCCACCAGTTAATGACATGCCCTATATGGAATATTATATATATAAATAGAACTTTATATATATATCAAACCCCATAATATGATCTACACATACATGTTTCTTTACTTTCTGGGACAATATTGGGGACTTTTGTAAAAGTTAATAGGCAGTAAATTGTCTAGTTCCGAAAAAGAAAATTTATAAAACAGAATGGGAAAAACGAAAACTATTTTTCATTGATTTATTTTTCATAAAACAGAAAAGGACATTATGCATTTTTATAGAAAACCCACTTTAAATTCATTTTTTAAGCTTACCACTGACACATATATCTGGCAAAATCCCTAGATGGACGTTAAAATTGCAACTTATTCTTTTAGAGGACTTAGGATATGTTCAAATTAGCATTGAAAAGAATTCATGTAAAACATGAGGAAACACCTAACATACAGGCTTGAATATTATGCTTATTGTCCACCACACATTATCTGTAAAAGAAAACTAATAAAATATACTATAAAGTCCGTCCCACTATATATTCAGACAAACTTTTTCTGTTTCAACAACAAAATTAAAAACTTCTGAAACAGATGAAAACATGCAAAAGGCCTTGAGATCAACCACCCTCAAATCATTTCATTTTCCATTATCCCAAATCCATTGCAGTTAAATTGCCCAACTAACCTAAATACAAGATATTTGAAGTCAAAAGGGAAAGAATTTATTTAAGATACCGTTAAATTGTAGCCATAACCGTGAATAACAGAGCACAAAAGATCAGGATAAAAACTTCTGGAGAGTTCTAATTTTCCTACATATCAGAAATACAGGGCATGTCATTAACTGGAAAGTTTTTTCAAATGTAGTTCCCGTACAAAAAGACTCATGCAGCATTATCATCAGACCAAACCAAAATAGATCTATTTTTGGGGCATTGGTTATAGGCTGTAGCGGCTGTAAAGAAAACTCGATTGCGCCGAAGAAACCTCGGCGCATTTTTTACTCGTTCTATTTCTGGTTGTGATTACATTTTCGTGCTGGCGTTTTGTAATATTTTTCATTGTAGTGCATTGATGCTGAGGACTCTGGGTCTACATTAAGATTCTGTTTATTCATTTTAGATGTCGAGAGCAATACATCAGATCTGATCAGTCTTAATGGGTTTTTTTGATAACCTGATCAGTAACAACTTCGCTGTCTTTCTCATCGAAGCATTATTTCAGTATGAAATCCCAATTAGTTATTATAAAAACGACAAATACTGTATGAAGAAAATAGTGTTCGTCTGTTTGGGTTTTTTAATTTTTTAAAATTCTATTTCTTAGTTAAATTTTCTGCAGCAAGAAAGAATGAATTTTGCACGTAATTTTTATAATAAAACCACCGGCCAAGCCGTGTAATCTAATGTGTTACAGTAACATTTAATTTATTAAAATTTTGTCCGACCTCCATGTGATGGTATGTAATAATCTCTTGCAGTGTAATTCTTTGTACCTTTTAATAAGATTTATAAGTTTATTTTAATGGAATTAGCGAATCCTCTATTTTATTGGAAATTCTTATTATTTCTCGCATTTTTTAAATTTAATTATCAGTTATTTTTTCGTGAATATTTTGAAACAGTTTTTATAACGGTAACAGTTAAATATTTTTCATACGCAAAATGTAATTTTTCATACATATTTTATCTGCGTAATCATGTTCATCGGGTTTAAAAGAAGCCATTTTCCTGTACGCCTAATGGTTAGGAAAATTCAGATAAAAAAAAGCGGTTTCTTTTGCATTACTTCAAAAGAAGACAACGAGAACATCGTCCCAAATTTCCCGTCACACTGCCCCATCCTGAAAATTCTATAAAACATCCCGAAAACGTGCAATATTATGTCACTTGTTCGTACTACCTTTTTAGATACAACTCTGATCTGAAAACTCTTGTTACCCTTGTTTATTTTTAATGAAAGAGAGCTTAACAGTCAGCATTCTTTTTCTTTGTTATCATTTTTAAATACTTAAAATACTTTCTAGATGTTCGAATGTTGATCATCACACCTCAAATCATCAATACACAAACTGCAGCCCTCTAACCTAAATTTTTATTTTATATATTTATATATTAATATAAATTAACTAGTTACAACGATTTATATTGCCTTGCTTTACCGTGGTTAAAGACCCATTGTTCGCGACTGTCAATTATACAAAACCAACTCTAAAGACAGATATTTTTTGATCATTGGTTATACAACTAGTTAACAAAGAATAGAAAACTTATTTCGCCAAGAAACCTGAATTCAGCATTTTTACTGGTTCATTTCTGGTTGATTACAAAAGTAAAATAAAATTTTGAAATGGATTTTTCATTGTAGGTAACAACATGCTCAGCATATTAGTCCTACATTAAGATTCTGTTTATTCATTTTAGATGTCGAAAGTAATACATCAGATACTGCTTTATCAGGCATTTGACTGCAAGGTTTTAATGGGCTTTTTTGATAACCTGATCAGTAACAATTCTGTCTTTCAAGAAAGCATTATTTCAGTATGAAATCCCAATTGTTATTATAAAAACGAAAATACTGTATCCAGAAAATAATCTTGCATTACAGAAACTCTAATTTTTAAGTTCTATTTCTTATTCGCAATTTTCTGCAGCAAGAAAGAATGAATTTTGCACCATGGAGGATTTTATAATAAAACCACCAGACAACAGTGTAATCTAATGTAATACAGTAACATTTAATTTATTAACATTTTGTCCGACCTCCATGTGATGGTATGTCATGATCTCTTTAAGAGTGTAATTCTTTGAACAAGGAAAAAGATTTATAAGTTTATTTTAATGGAATTAGCGAATCCTGTATTTTATTGGAAATTCTTATTATTTCTCGCATTTTTAAAATTTAATTATCAGTTATTTTTTCGTTGAATATTTTCGGCAGGTTTTATAAAGGTAAAAGTTAAGTGCTTCTACATACGCAAAATGTAATTTTTCATACATATTTGATCTGCGTAATCATGTTCACCGGGTTTAAAAGAAGCCATTTTTGCTGTAAACTAATCCTACCAGGGTTAGGAAAATTCAGATAAAAAGTTTCTTTGCATTACTTCAGAAGACAGAGAACATCGTCCCAAATTTCCCGTCACACTGCCCCATCCTTAAAAGCCTATAATAGCCTCCCGAGTGCTGTGACGTCACTTGTTCATACTGACGCAAGATACAACTCTGATCTGCAGCTCTTGTTACCCTTGTTTATTTTTTAATGAAAGAGAGCTTAACACGTCGGCATTCTCTTTGGTTATCATTTTTAAATACTTAAAATACTTTCGATGTTCGATCATATTACAACACACACACTCTCACATACACACACACACACTTATATATAATTTATATTATATATATTTATATACATAATATAAATTAACTAGTTACTTAGATTTATATTGCCTTATACATTTACGTAAGACCCATATAATTCTGTCAATTATATATATATATTTGCAAAATTAACTCTAAATGACAGATATTGAATAGATCAGGTCGCCAGTCAACACTAGTTAACAAAGAATAGAGGTTTATTTCATAACCACATGAATGAATTCAGCAAACTTACTGGAACATTAGTTTCAACGAAAGTAAAATAAAATGAAATGGATTATTTACAGGAGGTAACAACAGCTCAGCATATTAGTCCTACTTAGGATAAACCTCAGTGCTACATAGAAAGTATGCAACAGAATTATGCTTTATCAGGCATTTACTGCAAGGTCGAATTGAGGCTTCTCGTTACTGAGCATGCTGATTCTTCTCCAAGAAAGAGGATTTTTGTGCAGGCCCAAGGTGTACACAATTCTGGAGAAGGACGTATCCAGATAACAATCTTGCATTACAGAAACTCTCACTTGTCGTTACTTAATCGCAAGCGGATGATTCTCATGTCAAGAATAGTACTTTAACACCATGGAGGATAAGTTATGTGACTCCACTAGACAACAGTAATCGTACTTAATAGATGACTTCGTAAATGGGATATGTTTTACTAGGATTTCTCAGTCAGTGACTGTTTAAGAGAGGAAAATATGAACAAGGAAAAAATGAGAGTTTCATTCGAAGGGAAGGAGAACCGGGAGGAATTGTCATATCAAACTTATCTCTAGGTTAGCTAATGCGGTGATCAGTTGCATAAGATTCCTTGGTCCGTTGGAATAACAATTTTCTCCTCGGTTTGAACAAAGGAGGAAAAAACAAAGGATTCTGGGAAGACAGCCCGGACACTACGGGCGTTGTGGCAGCTGAGCGGAGAGTCCTGACACCGGGGCAGTTTCTTGCTGTTTGCTAGTAAACTCCTCCTACCAGGGCTTGACCTGAAATGACAATAAGTCTCGCCAGTACGACAGAGCAGAGAAAAGTGGGTTTTAAGAACAGTGTAACTAAGGTCTAGCCTAGCAAAACTGTATCCCTCTATGACTCTCTAAGCTAAAAGTCTCGCCCGTTGACGGATTTAATTTGAAAACACTGCTTCCCTCTCGCTTCTTCGCATGCTAACAGCCTACCTTGTCTGCCCTTCTTACTTTAACAAAGGTAAAAAATTTTTATTCGGTTAAGAAGCAAGGAAGAGAGGTCGAACAGGAAATATTTATAATATACACACACACACACATATATATATATATATATATATATATATATATATATATATATTTGCATATATGTGTATACATTATATATGTATACTTATATGAGATATATAGACATAAAGCATATATATATATATATATATATATATATATATATATATATATATATATATATATATATGTGTGTGTGTGTGTGTGTGTATGTATATATATATATATATATATATATATATATATATATATATGTGTGACTGTGTGTGTGTGTGCCCATATGGATATATATATATATATATATATATATATATATATATATATATATATATATATATATATATATTTATATATCCATATATATATGTATATATGATGATTTACACAACATATGTTTATATATAGATGTGTGTGTGTGTGTAGATATCGTAATAACCACAGTGCCCTCTAAACTCCTCGATTTCTTCAAATAACCACCTTCTGATATTCAGATGCGGTTTTGAGTCTCGTCCGGGCATCAGAATTTCTTCATTCGGTTTTTCACTTGGATATAGGCTTCGTGATGACAGGCATATCCAGAATGTAATACAATTACTTACTTATCTTGTAAAGGAGTGACCAGTACCAGTACATTATATATATATATATATATATATATATATATATATATATATATATATATATATATATATATATATATATGAATGTCTTTTACTGTAATACCACAATGTAATATGAATATAAGAAGGCCCATAAAACACTATTTGATCGTTGCAACCATATATTTGGAGCACTTCCTTCTGTGCTCCTGGTCACTGGTAAAATACGGACAGATGAAATGTTACAGGAGTATATATACAAAGCACATGTAGGTGTGGCGTTAAGTCTCCGATGGTATGCAGGTGACCGTTCCCAAGAAGGAGGGAAATAAACAATTCCCTGGTGGTTTTTGGCCTCATTAACTCCTGTTTTGCGATTCGTCTGGTGGTTGTGTCTCCTGGAGCACCTGTTTGAGTAGAGGTTTAAGGATTAACCCGTCGATTTCATCCGCTTTCCAATGTCCTCCTGACAAGTTGATATTGTTGGTTTGACTGATGATAGCAAATTCCAGCATCTTTCTTTTGTACAGACAGCTACTTTTGAAAACCAGCTCCGCCCCGCTCCAATTTATGTAATGGCCTCTATACATATCAGATTTTGAAAACCAGCTCTGCCCTGCTCCAATTTATATGTTACCGAAGGGGAATTTTTTAGTTGATAATAAGTTCGTCGTCCCGTGGGCTCACTTATACCTCACTTGCTGGCCGTGTGGTTTAAAGCGTCCACTGTAGTCCTGAGTTCTTGTCCTTCGCTGGTTCGAGCCCACGGGACGACGAACTTATTATCAACTAAAAAGTTCCCCTTCGATAACATATATGAAAATATATTATTTCCGAGGTAGAGCAAATTGGATATTAAAGGACGTTTGTAGCTTACTGATTGTATATAAATCACGGTGATGTGATAAAAAGTCATAATATGGCTGCGTGCAACAACAACAAACGCACTACACGGTCAACATGGCAGAGGTGGGTGGATATCGTCACTAAATACAAAACACCTGAGTTCGACGGGGGATTTGTATATGGGAGGCGATATCCACTTATACCTCACTTGCTGGCCGTGTGGTTAAAGCGTCCACTGTAGTCCTGAGTTCTTGTCCTTCGCTGGTTCGAGCCCACGGGACGACGAACTTATTATCAACTAAAAAATTCCCCTTCGGTAACATATATGAAAATATATTATATCCGGGGTAGAGCGAATTGGATATTAAAGGACGTTTGTAGCTTACTGATTGTATATGAATCACGGTGTTGTGATAAAAGCCATATATATATATATATATATATATATATATATATATATATATATATATATATATATATATATATATATATATATATATATATATATATATATATATATATATATATATATATGATGTAAATTATACACACTGAGTGTTTATATCTATGCCTTTTTTTAGAGGATGGATGCATAGTGATGGAAATTTACAACGTATATGCCAGAGGGACAGTGCAAATGAACATACAGACTATTGGAGTACTTGACTTTAGAAGCAAATAAGTGGAAAGTATGAAAAATTTTCCAACGATTTTTATGCTTATTTGTGCTTTCCCTCTAGCATATATATTGAAAATTTCTACCGCTATATGTCCTCTGAAAATGGCTTAGATATAGCGTCGAAACCGGTCAGGATTTACACTCAAATGGGGTCTATTCCAGCTCTAATAAATTTTTTTGAATTCGACTCGTATATGTATGCATGAACATCAATAACTTTTTATCCTTCTCGAGGTTATGTCAGCAACGTTTCTTCTTTCTGATAATCCAAAAAATAATAATGTGCACAAATTTAAGTTTTCACTCCATCAGTTGTCTAATAATGGAAAAACTATTGAATTATGTTGGATGCCTGCCCATTTATGGATTAAAGGAAATGAAGAGGCTGATAAAGCAGCTAAAGAAGCAGTCCACAAGACAAAAGCAAATGTAAACATCCCTATTAGTGATTATATAAGATATATAAGAAGAATCATTGTAAGAAGATAATAAATTGAAACAGATAAAATCCAGTGTTAGAAAATGGAGTTCATCATATCAGAGAGATAGACATGAGCAAGTAATTGTGACTCGTCTCCGAATAGGCCATACCCGTCTGACACACGGATACTTAATGAGCAGCCCACGCAGCCGTGCTCAGAGTGCAAGGTGATAATAGCGGTCAGACGTGTCGTGTGAATTTCCAAAGTATGACCAATAGCGACTGTCAACTTTTGGAAATAAATCAATGAAGGAAATTTTGTCAGAATCTTCTGCATTTTCGGTCGTTCCGATTTTGATGTTCATGAAGAGATGTAATTTAGTTGACAAAATCTAAATATAAGTAAAAGATGAAAATATGAAAGTCCTTGGGTCATTTAATAAATTTTAAAAACAAAATTTTAAAATATTACTTAACTTATTCCGATTTTGATTGTTTTATGTGTTTGAATGCGTGAGTAAATGTATTTATTTTGTGCCAGTGTTCCAGTGTGGAAGCGTGTGCCTTTGTACAGTTTTTAGTTTAATTTTCACTCATTCAGCATCGTACCGAATGAACTATTCGGTTCCAGAGCTAGGCCTCAGGCCTAGGCCAGGTATTTTATTCTGATCCTTCGGGCCAGCCCTATGAGAGCAGAAAGTCAGCTCAGTGGTCTGGTTCAACTACTTTAATAATTCAAATTCGTTCTGATATTCTGGATGCAGGTGCGAATCCTTCTACGGACACCAGAATTACTTCATATTATTGCATTTGGATCTAAGGCTTTGCAGTGAAAATCTGTGAAGAGTTCCGGATATTGAGAGTGCATTGTGGTTATTACAATTACATGTGTATTTGGTAAAAATTATGCATGTGTATATGTACATACAGTATATATATATGATTATAAATTCGTATATGTTTATATACATAAATATACATTATATAATAAATATACTCGTATATATATATACACATACTATATATATGTATAAAATCTACTGGTCAATTTTTACCAGATATGTAAGTACTTGTATTAACTACATTGCCCTCTCAACTTCTCGGTTTCTTCACATTTTGGGTATATTTGTCACCACGAAGCCTGTATCCAGAACCAAATGAAGAAATTCTGACGCCCGGGCGAGATTCGAAACCACATCCGCAAAATGAGAAGAAGATGGCTATTTGAAGAAATCGACGAGTTAAGAGGTTGCCGTGGTTATTACAGTGTGTGTGTATATATATATATATATATATATATATATATATATATATATATATATATATATATATATATATATATATAAGTTAAATATATATATATGTATTATATGTGTGTGTATGTATGTATGTTTTTTATGTATGTATATGTATCTACAGTTAGTCATCTTATATTAAAGTATTTCCATAGAATCTTCCGGAGGAAAAAAATTAAGTGTACCTTAGTTTAACCAGACCAGTGAGCTGATTAACAGTTCTCCTAGGGCTGGCCCGAATGATTAGATTTATTTTACGTGGCTAAGAACCACTTGGTTATCTAGCAACGGGACCTACAGCCTATTGTGGAATCCGAACCTCATTATAGCGAGAAATTAATTTCTATCACCAGAAATAAATTCCTCTTATTCTCCACTGGTCGGTCGGAGATTCAAACGCAGGGCCAGCGGAGTGCTAGTTGAGGACGGAACCCACTACCCAATGAGGAACTATCTTCCGGAGGAGGAAAATCGTATTAATGAATTTATACATACGCATTATGTATATAATTATTATATATCGGCCTACAGTATATATATATGTGTATGCATGTAGATTTATATATAATTTTCCGCTTAAAAAGAGTGCCTCCAGAAGATTCCTAGAAATCACTTTAATGATGTAAGACTACTAACTGTAGATATATATACAAACATGCTAGCATATATATATATATATATATATATATATATATATATATATATATATATATATATATATATATATATATATATATATGTGTGTGTGTGTGTGTAAAAACAACCACAGTACTTGTTAGTCGACTGTGGTAGATGGCAGCCAGGAGAAGGACCTCATCCTGAAAGATTGGCTTTGAACTGGAATGTTAGCATCGAAGCTCCTACTTACGAAGTGTTAGGTTTGTGTGTGTGTGTCTATGTTTGTTTCTGCGCCTGTGTATTGCTTTGCCGCAGCCTGAAGTACAAAATAAAGTATTGCTATTAAAAGACCATTTTTTCCCCTCCTTTGCTATGAAAATGGGGTTCTTTGCATTTCATGTGGAATGAACGGATGTCATTTTCAATTTTACATTTTTTCATGTTCATATTTCTTTAATTTATCTAAATTTTAATTAGTTTTCATAATATCGCTTATCCAAGAGTAAGTGACAAGTCATTTCAAGAGGCACCACGCACGCACAGCTGTCTCCCGGTTTCATCATTTTTCTTGACTTCTAAGTTAACATGCTTTCCTTTTATTTTCAAAATTTAACAGGTGCCACTAACTTATCCTTTATACCGTAAAGCCGTGACACCCCCCGCTTCGCCCCTTTATCAGTCCTTTCAAAAGCTTATAGGGCCATGTATGACATGTTTAGGTTTAATTCACTTTTAGATTAATCACTTATATATTCCATAACATTAAATTAATCATAACTATTTCATAACAAGCACTTGGCCACACATCTCTTTAATAAGCTTACTCTTCTTTCCCTAACTGCCCATCGGTCACATGTCTTACGTTCTCATGGTTGTTCAGGAAGAGACAGAACAATAAACGTTCTGGGCATGCACATTTCCATGAACTGCCCCCGTACCCACACCGACTGCAGTGCACAAACCAGTTCGTATAGTCCACTGGGTTAAATGGCATTGAAAGTGCATGTAGACTTCTATAGATATTTTCTTTCAAAGTATTAAACAGTAGATTTTCAGTAAAACGTAAATACCAAAGTTGAAATGTAATTATATTTCGCTTTAGTATTTCGTTAAATTGATTAAGCAAGAATATCTTCTTTCAGAGTTAAACAGTAGATTTTCAGTAAAAAGTAAATACTAAAGTTGAAATGTGATTATATTTCGCTTTAGTATTTTGTTATGTTGATTAAACAAAAATAATCACTGTTTATTTGGTACAAATTGTAGATTCACTGCAAAATGAAATACCATAAAAACTCTGTGACAGCATCAACCGTGGAAATTTTGATTTATAAAAGGGAATTGTTTGCATTTTTTTCCTTTAATTTTCTTCTGAAATCGTCTGGAATTGTCGTACTAATATGTAAGCAAAAGATTAAGTAAATGAAAAGTCGTAGGCACACGGCGCAACTCAGAAGGTTTTGAAATGTGAGAAAAAACTTACAAAAATTCTGACTACAGCTCGCAGATGAAAATATTTTTAAGTGAATGCATATTATTAAAAAGTGATAAGAAATTAGAAGAAATTAAATAAATGCAGATTTATTTTCTTTAATTTCTTACTCCTTTATTTTGATAATGTGTATTTAAATTATTTTTTATCTGTTAGCTAAAGTATTATCAGTCTTTTATCGCTATCGCCATAAACCAAGATTTATTTACCAAAATGTATCTTCCAACATTTCAGTACTTTCTGAGTTGTATCGTGCACCTACGAATTTTCATATAACTTTTAGCCTACATATTGTTATGAATGATTTCAGACGACTTTCTTATTATTTTCATGTCTCGGGTGTTTGTCTGCTAGACCCTCTTTATCTCCTGCTTTATTCCAAACGCCTACGTCCCCTAGTAATACAAGCACGTCATTCAAAAGAAAGAATGGGCGGTTTGTAAGAGATCGTCTTTTATGAAATATCACGCGATCCATTCGTGCCTTCGTATTGTTCCACGAAGCACTCATTTCTTCGAACGCAGTGTTTATGATTCATTTCTGAGGAGTGAGCAGGGCATCCGGTGTACCCATGTTTCTTATTTCTCCTTATTGTCCCACGCTACTGCTGTTTATTTACTCTATGCGTCCGCTGATTATGCGCTGTCATTCATACTCGGCATTCCCGTATAGAGTGAACACAGAATGAAAATGAGTACGTTATATTAATTTTGTAAATGAAAATAATGTTGCAGTGACCGAAGGATATGAACCAAAATCATGGTAGAATAAATATGTTGACATTTAAAAGCATTATGTGAAATGTAATTAAGAAGGGTTCAAATAAATAATACGGTTGATATAAAATAGGCAACGTTTTACCAAATTTAATTGCAAAACGTACAAGTATGATGTAAAAATAGTTTGTTAATTAAAATACCTTGACCAGTGGGGGAAAAAGTGTATTTCGGAACTTCCGCTTCCTCTATGCTCTATGCCTGTGGGGTACTGGGCCTCGGCGACTATTTAATGCTTACTTGTCACTTATTTCATGAGCGTCGATATACACAATGTCTTGCTGCCAGTACCAGAGTATTCACTCGTTCATTAAAACACTTATTTACCCGCAAAACAGTTATTGATGCCGATGGTCACAAGTATAAAGAAAGGATATAATACTGTTTTAGAGTACCATGCACCTATGTGCATGTAGCCTATATATCTGCTTCTTGGCTTATATTTATTTTTTCTTTTAGATAATCCAAGACTAAAGCACATTATATACTCGGTACTAAAGTGGAAACTGAAACTGCTCTATACGTCTCTGAAGTATATTATTTTAGAATTAACTCGAGCACAGTATTTTTCATGCAAACTGAAACCAAGGCGACTGATCATGCTTAAAAAAGAAAAAAGAAAAAAGAAAAATCAGCATAAAAGAGAAGCCGAAGCACTCATCCCCCAAGTGGGAGGTAAGGCTCTCCCGGTGTTCGACGGTATCTAACTCCCGCGGTGAAATAAGACATTAAAAATCATTAAAAGCAAACGAGAAAGTTACCCTTCGCACACAAGGGGACGATAATTGCTCATTGGGAAGATTATAGAATACCGGAATTGAAGTCGAAGTGGGAGGATGGATGAAAAGGTCGGAATGCACGAGAGCATGCAGCTATAATTAAAAGTTTTAATCCTAATGAAATCTCATTAATGCGGCAGTAGTTCTCAGGGAATAATTGTGGAAGTTGGTATCGTTTAATAAACGTCAATATATTATCTGTCTCCTTTTTGACTGGTGTTAAGAGATGGTTTTCAAGGAAATGGTTCAGTAAATGATATGATGCTTTCAGTAATGTTGAAAGTTAATTGTTCCTTGGGTGTTTTTACGATCATGTTAGGTAGAAGAGAAGAATGGTAGCAATCATTGATCGGTGAATAATAATATCCATCCTTTAACACATTTAAATACACCACTATTCAATTGCTTTTAAATGGAAATTTTGTTACATTTTTTGCATGAAATATATATATTTTAAACTCGTTGAAGTACAACGCAAAGCACCTTGATGTATTATCGTTTCTTGAACTTTCTGTTTTTTTTTATAACTTTCAATAAGTTTCATGTTTTCCTTTTCTTATGCAAAATATTTTGTCTGGATGAAATCTTTTACCGGATTATATATTTCACGTACTTCAAAGCGCGGGTTTTCTCTCGCTAATTACATAGTACTGTTAAAGCAAAGCTCATTCAGATAATATTTGCATTTCATTTCGAATGTTAAATTTTTATATATATATATATATATATATATATATATATATATATATATATATATATATATATATATATATATATATATATATATATATATATATATATATATATATATATATATATATATATATATATATATATACATACATATATATATATATATATATATATATATATATATATATATATATATATATATATATATATATATATACATATATATATATATATGTATGTATGTATATATATATATATATATATATATATATATATATATATATATATATATATATATATATATATATATATATATATAGAATAAAAGAAAAAAATGAAGTGTGGAAATAGAATAAATGAAAATATCCTGAATTATCTATTGGATCTACATCGGCCAGGAAATGGATTGACCAGAAAACCCTACTTTAGCTCAGCATCCCATACTTTAAGTGCGTACGTGTATATGTGTGCGAGTGTGTTTGCGTGTTTTATTTGATATATTTTGTTGATGTATTCTTCTTCTTTGGCTTTTTTTTATTTTTACGTGTGGGCATTCCTTTTTGTGGGGGGTTGTTAAGTAAAGCAGTGTCCTGTTTGTCCTGATCTGCTAAGAGTTTTTCTAAGATGTAAAATAATGATAATAGTAGGTCTCCTTTTTAGGCAGAAGTTTGTGAGCTTTATGAGGAGACAATTCATTGATAACAGTTCTCTCTCTCTCTCTCTCTCTCTCTCTCTCTCTCTCTCTCTCTCTCTCTCTCTCTGAATAGTGAGTGAGGTGGATTTGGTTGCTTCATTAGTGTTCGCTGTTTGGTTTATAGCAATTATCATGTTTGTCACTTATAGGTTTATGTAGTTATATTAAGATTGATTGAATTTTTAAAAATTATATATTTTTATTATTTTTCAACTGAAACCTCTTTCGTAGCCACTCGCTTGTATATTCGCAAATCGTTCATTTTATATTTTTTTTCAGAACAATAAAAGATGAACGACTTTTTTTGTCATTACTTCTTGAAAGTCTGACCTCAACGGAATTCATGACATTTGTGTAATAATGGAAGAATGATTTGCATTTCTGCTTGGCTTCATTACAGTCAGGTTTACCAACACATAAATTAGATATTGGATATCTAAAAGTGCATTCAAAGAATCCTAGGAAGTGTAGTCAGTAAGACTTTTTTATAATCGGAAACGTTTATTGGAAGTATACCCGGATGTAAGCGCTATTTGGTAAAATTAGCTCTGCTCTTTTATCCATTATCGCTTCTGGGAACATTTTTTTAATCAGTACAGTTGAATTTTGGGCTGAAATTTCCATGACATGTTATATAATATGGCAGTACTTTTATTGCGTTTGAATCATTTTGAAGGAAAATTACGTAGGACTACCTGATGTCACCTGTGGATGAGGGGAATTTATCAGATGGGATTTCCCCAGGGTGTTTCACTGCCTGCCATTGGGATTCCTCGCCTATGAAATGAGTATCCGTCTCCTTACATCAGTTGTTATTGTTGTAATAAAAATGATGATAACAACAGTGGTAATTGTCGTTATTACTGTTCTCTCCGGAAAAAGATTATGGCTTAAGAGATTCAAGGATTCTTAGAGAACACTCTTCAGAGTTTTTTTTTTTTTATTTTATGTACTGTAACTGCTCTCCGTCTCATCTTTTTCTGAACTTTGTTTCAACGTCAGTGTTATGCCTTCGATTTGAAAAAGCAAAATTTCAAGGATGTTCTCTCTTGTACATCGGTCTCGGTGACAAAATTTATCATTAGGTTCCGGAAGTACTTATTTTTTGTACTTCAGCATGATATTCTGGTAAATTATCTCGAAAAATACCATACTAATTGTGTGTCTTGCTTGCCAGTTATTGCTTTAAGGTAAGTCTCAGGCTTCAGAAGTTGCCAATCCAGCTTCGTTAGTTAATCAGCTTGAACGTTATTGAGTGGCCTGTTTTTTTTTTTTTTTACACACACGGGCATATACACTGGCAATGTAATTCTCAGGTTAATGAAACTTTTGTAAAAGCTTATACGTAGTATATTCCATTAATATGAAAGCACTTTGCAGATAATAGTAGTAATGGTGACCATTTGTTAAATGCTGTAATTGTGTTCAATAAATATCATCTTTGAATCCAACGTTGAAGATAATGTACTTCTAACGAGCAGCAAAACTTTTCTCGCTGCGAGATGAGACTTGGTAATAGTTTTGATCTTGAACACTGGTCTTTCGTTCATCTCACAGCTTATATTTTAGTAATTAATTAACACATACAGACATTGATCTGTAATCTTTAAAGATTAAACTTCAGGACTTTCGTTATTACGTAGTTGATATAAGTAATGAATTTAGAAAAGTTAACACTGGCTTATAGCTGAATATGAAGCATTTAAATTTCCAAAAATATGTTTCGTAATGGGTGAGATAATATCCGTAGGAGCAACTGGTCAACACTGAGCCGATTTCTCAAGGAGTCGTGTAATGTTTAAATCAACCAAGTCTCATCAAAAGCTTTTGTCCCATTCTTGAGACATTGCCAGCAAATATGAAAACAGCACATGAAAACATTAACTCCCACTAACTTAGCTGGGAGGGTAAAAAACACTTGATGGGAATCAGTACCTTCCTGGGGATATGCCATGCCACTTACTGTAGACACACCAAGTATGAATTGTGACTTTTTCTCATTGGTTTGTGGCGAGTTTGTGTACTCCAGTATTTATCATTGGATGTACGTGAACCAGTTCCTGTTAGTTATGCCTTTATGCGAGTAATTTGAAACTACGAGGTCTTGAGTGGGGCTTGGTAAACTTGATCAGCATGCCGTTAAAATTCTGTCTCTTGCATTGAAGGCGATGGTTGCTGTGGCAACAAACTGTCTGCTGGGAAACAATATTTTCCAAAAGTAAAACATCTCAGGAACGTTACTCAACGGATAATTATATCTTAAAAGTTTCTGCAACGTACAGAACACAAAAGTACACACAATGGGGCACTCGAACTCCCTCCAACTTTTCTGCAGCAGTAGCAAGAAGACTGTTGAAAGCATACCTCCATGGAACCGTGTAATATCCGTGCTATGAAGAGAGACGAAAGTCTGGCTGAAGTTTGACCTTGATCAGTGATCTCTCTGTCATTTTGTAACTGGGAAGTATATATTATTCCTACAAGTTTTGATTGTACATTGTACGGGTAACTGAAATAAACATCATGACCATTTTATCATTCCTTTGAAGGTCCATGTTTATTTTGTAACTCTTTAATTTGACAATATGATAAGGAATTCACAATTATGTAGACGGCTGTGACAGATTAACTCTGCCGAAAATACATTTATAAAGTAGACAAGATGCCTTCTGTGTCAACATTGTATCACTGGCAGCCAAGTTCTCCCTTCGAGAAGGTCATTTAATGAATATATATCTGCCACGTATCGTCGCTGCCTGTTTGTCCGTTCTTGACATATCCCACTAACATACACATGTACAGACACCCGTTAGTAGAGGTGTCACTTTTGAAAGTAAGTTTCAATGAAAGACATTAATGGTGACGTGAGAAAAGTGATGGGAAGCTCTTTTACATGAATTAAAAGCGTGGATTATATTTAAATGAAGCCGGAAATGTGTCATATTACCGTACCAGGAAGCGCCCACATGTTCCTTTTGTTAAATGCAGCGTTTTGAGGACTCTCTCTCTCTCTCTCTCTCTCTCTCTCTCTCTCTCTCTCTCTCTCTCTCTCTCGTAGCTTGCTGGTAACGCGTGTGACTCACAATCGGATGACCCGTGATCGAATCTTGAAAAGGAATCTTGAAAAAACAGGATACCTCTTTTGACTTAACAGTGAATTAGTACCTGTTTGGTAGTCGACTACTGCGGGTCGCCATTAGGGTGTGGAGAGAGAGAGAGAGAGAGAGAGAGAGAGAGAGAGAGAGAGAGAGAGAGAGAAGGGGGAGAAAAACTAGACGTGAACTTCCATTGCCCCGTCAAAATGCATACACACCATCTAGACGGGAGGGCCTTGGCGAGGTGACTAGTTTACCCTACTGGGGTGAAACCATTCAAAAAGTGCTCTTAAGGAGGCAAGGTACTCTCTCGATTTTGAAAATACGAGCACTTGAACGGAAGTCGTACAAGGCCTTGGATTTATTCTTGGTAAGTCAGTGATGAAGTGCTGTTAATCAGCTCAGTGGTATGTAAAACTAAGGTATACTTAACTTTTTTAACTTTCCACCTCTTGCGGGAAAGTGCGTTTGGGAGAGTTTAAATTTGTTTCACTTTTGATGTGTTTCATAAACTTCTTTCTCTAAGTATTTTGCAATGAGGTTGCGATGTTATGCCCATATCCAGCCTGCTTGTCAACCTCATTTGGCTATAAGCCAGGTACGTAATTCATTTGCTTAGGCGAATGAGGCAGAATAGGTTTTAGCTGAACGATCATAAATCGTCACGCCTAGCTTGGGAAATATAATTAGGACCCTCTCGCTGATTAGGTCTTGAGATAATCATGTGGTTGTTATTAATGTTTATCGACAACTGATCATTTTCATCGGAGTGGAATGAAATTAAAATTCATGATGTTTTATTGAGGAGCAAATTTTTTCTCGTATTCTCTGCTCCCCACTTACCTGTTTTCGTTTCCCTCTCCCGTGCTTCGCCTTCAACAATAATCACAGTTTCCATTCTCCTGCTCCTCCCGCTCATCTTTTCCGCGTTTGTCTCTCACCTCACGTGAATCACGCGATTCGCCCACCCAAGTGAATCACCACTTGCTGAGCAACTGACCTCCAGGATTCACCAGAAGTCAGGTGAGGAAAACGGAAAGTGAAACCGCCTCGAAAATCTTCAAGACTTCATTTTGAATCCTGGCAGAAGTGGAGCGGAAATGCTTGACCATGGCAATAGGGCTCGACTCTCCAGGTGTTCCTCCTCACTGAGACCGGTAGGGGTCGCATTCCTGAATTCCTTGTCTTCCTGTTTACTAAATTCTCTCACTCATTTCGTCTCCCCCCCTCCCTCCCTCGCTCAACTCTTGCGGAGATGAGTCAGTAATGGAACTTCATGCCTTTTTAGTGATGAGGTAATCGGGTGGGGAAAGTGACCTTAGGAAGCCCTTATTGGGTGGCGGATTTAACTCTCCTTCTCTCTCAGTATTCAGTCTGACGCACACATACACACATTATACATATATACATACAAACATATATATGTGTATATGTATATCTATCTGTCTATCTATCTATATATATATACATACATAGAGAGAGAGAGAGAGAGAGAGAGAGAGAGAGAGAGAGAGAGAGAGAGAGAGAGAGAGAGAGAGAGGACTTTTGCTTTGGGTTTTTTCTAAGAAGTCTTTGCATCTGTTACGTGCGTACGTACTGGTTTTGACACAGTTACTCTAGATACTACCGATCATATGCTGGGCGATTACAAGTAAGTCGTGTTCTAGAAAACACCAGAATTTACTGGCGCTACAACTGGGTATGGAGCCACCGGGGTTTGGCATTTACATCTGACGAAATGCCCTCATCTGGTGATCCAACACGTAGGTGAGCTGGATGACGTAGCTGTGACGTCGCTTGACCTTGAGCTCCAATGAGTCTGTTTGGTTATTGCAGTGTGCCTGGGGTTGGAGGTTGTTTGGAGCTCGCTTTCAGGGCTGATTTGATCTTTTTCGCGGACTTGATAATGGTGTAATTTGACTTTATTCTTATGCGTGAGATAAAGTTACTGATATTATATGTATATATATAATACACACACACACACACACACACACACACACATATATATATATATATATATATATATATATATATATATATATATATATATATATATATATATATTTATATATATATATATATATATATATATATATATATATATATATATATATATATATATATATATATATGTATATATACTGTACATATAGATCGATAGATAGATAGACTTAGGTTAGTGTCAGTCAGAGATAAAAGCGGAAACTTTACACGCCTAATGCTCTTGAGATTCTGAAGAATCCTCTGATGAGCGCTTGAAAAACATCTTTAATTTCACATGAACTAGTTTTTGCCCATTGCTTTCTTTGGCTTTAAGAATTAAGGAAAAAACATTAACAAGAAATGAACAATTAATTTTTTGGATTTTCTAGTTTTCGAGGGATTAGTACTTGGAGAAAGTTTTGATGCTTGATATTCTCTCTCTCTCTCTCTCTCTCTCTCTCTCTCTCGTTATTCACTGGATATGTATGCTTATATTTCATTGTAGCATATTAATTCGCTTCTTGCTGTGTCAGTAATTGGTCATTATTTTGTTTTACGATATGATTGCGATAATGATTTTAATTGTAAAAAATTGGTCTAGTTATGTCACAAGTGATGAGGAGACCGGTAAGGATCAATATTTATTTTGTTATTACTGTCAGTGGTAGAGAAACTCAGTATTACTTTTACTTGCCAAGTTGGTTTACATGATTGACCTTAATGTGCCCATGTATGTTTAGGTGACAGAGACGGGAAGGAGCTTCACGACAGGCCGCTTCTTGAACAGGGAAAGGTTACTGGGTACTGAGAGCACAGAGGAAAGTAGTATATTCTGAGCAAGGAGATAAAACATCAAAGCGCGGACACTTCAGCTCAAATTTCAACACCCCTTGAGACTCGCGTTCTGTATAGAAAACCCAGATGGCCAAATAACAGTTAGAGGAAAACATCCCGTTTATTAAACGGTCAATTAAGTTCTTGATGAGATAAAACGCTTATGATTCAATTCCCTTAGTGAGATAGAGATAATCTATTCTAGGAAAAATGGCTGATTCAGGATGAGATGAACCCATGTGAAGATTTCAAGAATAATAGTCACAAAGAACAGATTATTGCCCAAATTATTACGTGCCGATAATTCGAGATATTCTAAGGTATTAACGATTTACAGTGGACCTTGGAATGACTCTTATTTTCTCAGGAAGGGAAACTTAAAGCGAATTTGAAATGACATTTATGGAAAGTAATGTGGTCATATTTAAAAAAAAAAATTTCCAATTGTTTAAAAGTTTCTCACTGATTTCAAAGTCTAAGTAATATCCTGGCAAATGGTAGCTATATATATATATATATATATATATATATATATATATATATATATATATATATATATATATATATATATATATATATATATATATTTTGGGTTTCGTTGGAGGGATGAACGGGGGTTTTATATTAGGTTACTGCCTTAAGGCCAACCTGTTACAAAATGAAAGGGAAAAGTGGGTAACTTACCTTGGTAGTACCATTATTTAAGTAGGAATGTGAAGGTCGCCATGGGAAATCATTAGCAATTTACGTTAAATTGAATTTATATACAGAAAAACAACCAAGTTTGTAATCTGAAAGGCTGATGATACAGCAAGCAAACTCGAATGGAAAAAAATGCAGATTTGAACTGTGCAATAATTCTCAGCCGCTGACGAGTTGAGTTCGTCTTGAATGATTAGGCTTTCTTGCATGCAACAAAAAGGGGGAGGGACAGGCTATTGCTCCCCATACTGCGTACCAGGGAAGTTTACGTCTATTGTAATGGCAGTACTTTTAAGATGATTTGAGGCACAGGCTAGTGAAACTGGACCGGAATTTCAATCTCCTGGAAAAGAATTCCAGAATTAGCATGCACTTTTACACAAAATCAGTTCTCCCTCATTACTAAACAATGCACCATGGAGGATTTGATTAATTAGCTTAATTGGTCCGAATTAACACTATGGAGGGAGTAGTTTATTAAGATTCTTGATGCTTTACTTAAACACAAGGCAGTTCAAGGAATGGTTTTTTGGGCTGGTCTTTGTGAACAAAGGGAAAGGCCAGAAGTGGAAATGAAATGGCGAAAATCTTGGAGAAATAAGGAGAAGAATTTCACTAGAATGAACAGAGGGGTACTGGCGAAAGACTGCTACTCAGACATTCCTTCTCAGGCTTATAGGGGCTCCTGTATAAGACGTCGAAATTACAGAATGAGCATCATCTGCCGCCAGTCCAGATTGAGAGAGGAAAAAAAAAATCTACCTCTCCTCACGAAAGCCAGAGCGTCTCTCTCTGCCCTCGTGTTGTTTGCGTGGGGCACTTGGTGTGTGTGCGTATGTACACGAGCTGGGCACATCTGAAAGCAAGTCTTAAGCCAGTAAAAGGGTCACAGGGAAAGAGCCCTTATAACTAGGGACCTAAAGATTAAGTTAGCAGCCTTCCCTTCGAGGGGCCTACGCCTCTTATGATTATAACCTTCCCTAACCTACGCTGCTCTCACTACCCCAAAATGGGGAATCTAGGAGTGTTCTTTAGCAGGGGGGTTGTGAAGAGGGGGGCCTATTGTCCTGATATCCAGCCAGGTGTGGAGAGGACTGCTTTCTTGGTTCAAAACAAGCGTCGCCCTACCTTGTCCGCCATGTTGTTTTGGCCTGACATTAAAATGAGAAGCTCTTTTAATTAGAAATTCAAATTATTTTTGCTGGCTAAGAAGGAAGAATGTAAATACGTGACAATATATATATATATATATATATATATATATATATATATATATATATATATATATATATATATATATATATATAAATATATATATATTGTGTGTGTGTTTATGTATGTGTGTGTGTTTTCTTATCTGTTCAGACATGCATTACATTATTTTCGTTCATCGTCAAGTCATGAGGCCTACGCAACCCAACTTCACAGCTACTTGCTAAATAATTATGAGAGTATTAAAAATGCCATACCTCTCTCAATTTTTTTGTTTATTAGTTTATTTATTTATCTTTTCTGAGCGGGGGGAATCTTCTCGTGTCACTAGAATCCTCTTATTTGTGATGATTCTGGGAAGATGAAAAATAGTGAGATACTGAGAAGGTAAGAAAAGTGGCTTTCGGTTCTCTCCCCACCCCCCCACTGAGCACACTTATTCCTTTTTTTTTATCACTAAAAGAAGATTTATGTTTGTTACGGCTGTCTTCCGCAAAATGTGATTTTTATTCTGTAATTCTTACTTATGTCTATACCACTGCTACTGACTACTGTATATATCGAGTGGCAGATTTGCAGTAAGAATTGGGTAGAATTGTTCTAGGAATAATTACATATGTATATATATATATACATACATACATACATACATACATACATACACATACACATGCACATACACATATATATATACTGTATATTATTTTATATATACATACATGTATACAGTATAATATACATATACATACGTATATATATATATATATATATATATATATATATATATATATATATATATATATATATATATATATATATATATATATATATATATATATGAGTACGTGTGTGTTAATACTGCAACGCATGCTCTTACATATTTAGATTTACACAGGGACCTGAGTAATTATACTGATAGAAGGCAATCGCTTCAATTATTTGCTGTATTTGCGATGCGATATTATTGAGCGTAGAGACCTTGGCTACGGCGTATATTCCGTGAGTAAAAAATCCGACTTAAAGTTGACGTGGTTCTGTGATGCTTGTGGGAAATCCATGTTGATATACTTGACAAAGATGTATTTTAGCAGAAATACCTTATACTGGTTGTTTCTAAGCTTTGATCTCTCTCTCTCTCTCTCTCTCTCTCTCTCTCTCTCTCTCTCTCTCTCTCTCTCTGTTCTGGTATGGCATCATTTTCTATAATCCAGCATGCCTCTCTCGAGGGAAGTTGTGATTCATATTCCTTGTTGTTATTCAGCTGTTTTTTGTGGCAGCTAGGATAGAAGGAGAGGAAGAGAAAAGAATAAATAGTAAACACTAAAAACGAGACTTCATTGTTCCGTTAAAATGTACAGTATCCCACCAAAACGGGAGGGCCTCGACAAGGTAATGCTCATCCCAATGGGTGAAACCATCCATAAGATTCCTCTCTCTCTCTCTCTCTCTCTCTCTCTCTCTCTCTCTCTCTCTCTCTCTCTCTCTCTCTCATCAACAAACTGTTCCCGTTTAGATTGGATGGGTTAGCTTCTTGGAAAACACACAAAAAAGTTACCAGTCGTTACCACGCGCATCTTCTGAATCAATGTTTAGATACTTGTGTAAAAATCATTCATAGCTGTCCTCGTGTTCATCTATTTTAGTAGCCTACTGTTTTTACTGGATGTGACTCAGAATTGATTTTACACTATTTTCGAAATCCAAAGACCTTGTCGTTCTTTGTGCTTGTTTATTTTTGCAAGCTGAAAGAGTTCTGACGCAGGGTTTTACCCTGCTGTGTGCTTGCGTAATTCTCAAAATCAACAATATTCCAAAGGATTCCGCGTGTAAACTCTCCATGAAGAGTCTGTGGCCAGTGGTTTCATGGGAAAACTGAAGGTCACTTTACTACTTTTTGATTTACATACTGCATCTGTTATTTGTTCTCAGTTGTTTTATTATCTGCTCTATGTTTTCAGGGTGTTACACTCCAGCCACGAAGTCAGGAGTGTCGGGATATCCACGGCTCTGCGGTCGGTGAGTGTTCTTATTGGTTTTTGTGGTGTTGTTTATAAATACGTCATTACACCATTATGCGTTAAAGCCAGTATAAATGTTATTTAACATTATAATAAATGGTGGAAAGATATATATATATATATATATATATATATATATATATATATATATATATATATATATATATATATATATATATATATATACATTATTAAACCGTTTTCCCCAAAAAGGAGGTGGCTCTAGAGAACAAACAAGATTTTTGACGCAGTTATGTTTATGCTCTTCACTGTTAAATTGAAGACGTCCTCAATATGCAGAAGACCTCGACAACATCATTCTCTTAAACATCTCCACAGAAGGCTCATCACCAGTGCTTTGAACCTTCCCACACACACGCGCTGCGTCATTCATCTTCAATATTGCTTGCACTCTGGCGTTTCTTTGGCGATGTGGAATCTCTTTTGATCTATTTATCCATTACTTTCTACTTATTCCTCTTTCCCTTTCTTATGACATGAAGAATTGTAAATCCTTTTCATCAGCTTATCGTCCTCCATTTTTTCACATGACGAAAACATTAAAGAACACTGATCCGTTATATCACCCATGCTAATCTTTTATCCACTTCCAGGTATCTCCACATTTCTCACCTTTTCACTACGTCTTATGCCGCATACACTTACCAAACATTCAACATTCACATTCAGCATCAAGATCTCTTTCATATAGCCCATGAAGGAGAATTGGCCCAACAGTCTTCATAATACATTTCAACATCATCGGCTCCCATCAACATTCCAAGCGTCTTCACAATTTTTTGTACAAACATTACCAGCGTTCTTGCCTCGTCTCTGGCTCATTCTGCCGTTATTGGCTGTACGTATGCCTAAATACATAAATGAATCAATCGTTTCCATTTTTTCTCTGGCTATATTAACATCATTATTCCATCTGGGTTTCCATTCAACCTCATCATTTATGGAACCACTGTTTACTCTCAGTTTTCTCCTCGTGCCAATACTTTCACACTTTTACTAATATCCACAGTTTCTCTTCACTATTCCCAGTCAGTACTTTATCATTTGAAAACATCAACCAAATCACACTACTGTACATTCACAATCCATACTACCCCATAGTTTTCGCCAAATCTAATGTCATGTTTCTGGACTTTTTTTTATCGTTCTATCCATAAAGCTTAATATAACACATCCTTGTCTCACCCCCATTTGATACCAAACCAGTGACCCTCCCATTTGCGTATTGTTGCATGCATTACTTTTATCGTAAAAACTTTTAATTTGGACTTTTCTAATATCAGGACAGACTTAAGTCGCTGCAGACCCAATCTTTCCCGCCATCTGGCAACATCCTCAGTACTCAGAGAAGATAAATTGCAACTATTCTCCTTTCCCGGCATCCCACTGAAGTGAAAATGTTCTTGACATTAGCCAGGTGTTTCAGACTTATCATTCAGCTATCACGGTGGAGGTGGGTTGATACCGATTCAAATTACGATATCCAGAATTCGACAGGCATATGTAGAGCAGACTTGATATTAACTTCTACCTCTCTTGATGGCTCGGCGGCAAAGTTCACAACAGGGACGTTTAAACAATTTGGTGAATACATGGATGTTAAATATATGTATATATATATAAAAAACACGATATTTGGGCTTAATACATACATATATATATATATATATATATATATATATATATATATATATATATATGTATATATATATATAAAAACACGTATATATATACATATATATAACACGTATATATATATATATATATATATATATATATATATATATATATATATATATATATATATATACAGTATATACGTGTGTGTGTTCAGTTACGATAACCACAATACCCTTTTAAGTTCTTTGTTTATTCTCAACATTGGACACGCTTATCGCTACAAAGCCTAGGATCTTAATGAAGAAATTCCTTCATTTAGGTGATCAATTGTATCTTTGGGTTTGTAGTGACAAGCGTATCCAAAGTGTGAAGTTAGTTGATAAGTTGATAGGGCATTGTGGTTACTCCAGTTACACTCGTATTTGGTAATAAGTGACCAGCGTATATATATATATATATATATATATATATATATATATATATATATATATATATATATATATATATAAATTTATAAATTATATATATATAAATTTATATAATATATATATATATATATAAATTCATAAATTATATGTATATATATTAGTTCATCGGTGGACGGGTCGGTACCGTTCTCTGCTAACACTCTGCTGGGCCCGCGTTCGAGTCTCCGACCGGCCAATGAAGAATTAGTGGAATTTATTTCTGATGATAGAAATTCATTTCTCGGTATAATGTGGTTCGGATTCCACAATAAGCTGTAGGTCCCATTGTTAGGTAACCAATTGGTTTTAGCCACGTAAAATAAGTCTAATCCTTCGGGCCAGCCCTAGGAGAGCTGTTAATCAGCTCAGTGGTCTGGTTAAACTAAGGTATACTTAACTTTTATATGTATATATGTGTGCATGTATACATACATACGTCTGTCTGACTTATTATTCAAACTCATAAACGTACATTTTAGGTTGGTAATTAACATAAGTCATTAATGTCGAAGTTCTTGGTGTGAACTGTGAAGGTTTTAGAGACGGGCTTCCTAACTTACATCAGTCCGGAACCTTTAGGATAACGCATTTGGAAAGGATATAGATTTCGGAATATGAAATCTCATGCAAAACAAAGTTTTTAAGAACTCCTAAATAAACTTCGTTACTTTAAACTCCTGCTATATATAGAATTAGGTGTGTGACAATATATATAATATATATGTATATATATGTATGTATGAAAGTATATATATATATATATATATATATATATATATATATATATATATATATATATATATATATATATATATCTTGCTAACGTTTCCAAGTCTTATTGACAGTTAATCATATTCCTAGTGTAAGTTTTCCCTGGATGTTGACCCTTACATAATACAATGAAAACTAATGAGTCAAGCCTGCCGCTTTTCGAGGTAATTTCTTTTAAACATCCCATATGCTTATTTTCCCTGTGGTACATCAGCAAACACACACACATACATACATACATACATATATATATATATATATATATATATATATATATATATATATATATATATATGTATGTTTATATATATATGTGTGTTTGTATGTATGTATGTATGTATGTATGTATGTATGTATGTGAGCACATATGTGTAGGTGTGGGACTCTCAGGTAGAGAACTGAAACGGTTACTTAATTGTTAGTACAAAAATTCCTAGGAATTTTTCTTAATAAAGCTTACGACAGCCACATTCCGAGTCCCACAAAGATTTCATCTTCTTACTCACTCGATGAGAATTCTTAAGGCGTGAATTCCCTTTATGTAAAGTGATTAATTTGCCCCGAGATTCTTCTAATCGCAAAGGTCAGTTGGCAACGCCCTGCGAGAAGTGACACGGGTATTTAAAGATCACATGGGTTTATGTTTATTCATTCATTCGTTTGTTGTGCTCTGTAAAGAATAGCGATGTTGAACATGTGCTTGACAATTATTAGTCTTTTAACTTTCGTTTGCTTTTTAGGAATAATTCTCTTTATATCTTCCATTTATGAACCTTAAGTACATTGGTTTCTTCTTCCTTTACTTCTGTGCTCTGAGTTTTTTTTTTTTTTTAGGAAATTAACTCCCTTTTAGTTTTTTTAAAAGAAAACTATTGTGCCGGCTCTATCTGTCCGTCCGCACTTTTTCTGTCCGCACTTTTTTCTGTCCGCCGTCAGATCTTAAAAACTACTAACCTAGAGGGCTGCAAATTGGTATTTAAGGTTAAAGTTAGCCATAATTGTGCATCTGGCAACGATATAGGCCAGGCCACCTCCGGGCCGTGGTTAAAGTGTCATGGGCAGCGGCTCATACAGCATTATACCAAGACCACCGAAAGGTAGATCTGTTTTCGTTAGCGTTGATTGTAAGATGTACAGAAACGCATTTTTACTTGTTTTCAAGCGTTTCCAGTAGTGTATTTTTCTCTCTTTTCATGCATCTAACTTCATTTTGGACAAGTTTTGAGTTCGAAATACCGCCACTTTACACCGAATACCCAAGTTTACACTCTAAAATATTTGTTGGTAAGGAATTTGTATTGAGGACTAAAGGGAAGTTCTTATTTTAGCCAGTCTCTTACTCTCTTCACCCGAGTTATCTCGAATCAGCTGATCTATAGTTAAAATATGCAGGTCACAGAAATGCAATTTCATGTCAGGTTATTCGCATATCGCTTAATAAAGCGCGACTATTATGTGGTAGTGGAAGATATTGGAATATGACTCTCTCTCTCTCTCTCTCTCTCTCTCTCTCTCTCTCTCTCTCTCTCTCGCTTATTCTTACTCAGCGTTCTGCATATGAAGAGGACAGATGTAGTTCGATTTTCTCGGTCTGTTTCTGGATTCGTTGTCAAAAGAACAAATGACTATGAACGCTCCTCTCTCTCTCTCTCTCTCTCTCTCTCTCTCTCTCTCTCTCTCTCTCTCTCTCTCTCTCTCTCTCTCTCTCTTATTTTAGTCTTAGTCTTAGATTGTTAAATATGTAAACACTAGGTATCTTGTGATTAAACGTTTAAAAGAAAAAATAATATATCTACTAGTGTATCTGTCATGTCTTTATTTGACTTAAAACTCAAATTAATATGTGGACAAGGTAGTAATAGCATCATTAATGAATTAAATCATTACCTTATCACTATAAAATGGATAAAACTTAACAAATGTATGAACAACACACATATATATTATATATATACACACATACACATTTACATACATACTTTATGTATTATATAAACAAATACGTGCATACCTACAATAAGGCCAACATAAACATGCATACTTGATATAGAAAAACAGTCAGTTTAAATGTATGTGTGTGTGTGTGTGTATATATATGTATATATATATATATATATATATATATATATATATATATATATATATATATATATATATATATATATATATATATATATATATATATATATATATATATATATATATATATATGTAGTATTTATAAATTTTTAAAAAATTTTATCCACTGTATAGTGATGCAGTACTGTTATCAGATGTTAATAATTCTGTTAATACCTTGTCCAGAAAGTGATATGGGTTTTAACGTGAGCAACGACTGCACGAGCACCTACCTGCCAGCCTTGTTGGGGAACTCCGTGGACGTCTTAATAAGGCATTGAATCTTAACATGTCTACGTCACCTTTGTTCTCCGTAATGTTCATTTGTTTGTTAGTTCGAAAAGTTATTCTAACAGGAGAATTAGAGAAATGTTGTACAACTTTAAAGACTGTATTATTATCATTATTGTTATCATTATAATTGCTAGCTTGGAGGAATGACATTGGGTGATGTGTATATTAACAGGTGAGTGAGCGAGAAGGGAATTTTTTATCTGTTTTCTCATATGTCAGAAAACCTGTTCATGGAGGGTAGCCTGTAATGTTTACAAAGGGTTAAACAGTAATAAGTTGGTCGTATATTGTGGAGCTTTATTTGACTGCATTTGAAATAAATAACTTTCTTTCGTATCGTTTGCTTCACCTTCATTAAATTGAAATTGTCAGGTATGCAGCTTATCTTGGTAAATTTCCCTGTGTATTACCGAGTATTCACTGAATTGTGACAACTGGGTCCGTCCGGGGAAGTTCCCCCTCCTTAGGTATATAGTTATATATTTTTTTTTCTTTTACGTCAGCGCTCTCGGATAATCTCCCGGAGGGAGGTGCCGTCATTCCTTTCCCACTCTGTATCTGCAACGTGTGCCACGCTCGGTCTTGCGTCCGGCCTACCGGAAATCCCCGATTCCGGTGGATTCACTGGACCCGGCTTTAAATGTCGGTTAAGGTTGCTGAGTAGAAAGGGGATCCACTTACGTCACGCATCAGATGAGAATAGAACCGTATGTAACTCCCTTTGACGAGGGTCTTGCCTAACGTGACTTCAATCTTCCTGAAGGCGTCATACAGAATGACAGCGAGCGTCTTGTTCGGACGCTTGACGTCAGCTCTTATTAAATAGGAGTTGGTAGGAAGGTGTCATCCCAATTTAATGATGTCATGATTCCTGGAGCAATTTGCATATTGCCTGTCATCACTTATGTGGTCAGGTGTAATTCCATCAGTAATGATGTATTCACGATTCTTCTTGACTGTAAGGTGCTCAGCCTTTCAGATTATTCCGTGCTTCACATTGCTGTATAAACCGTTGTACTTTATGGTGCATTTGTATTGTATACATGATAATTTTGTTACATGTTACTCTGGTCTTGAAGGTCATGATCTCAAGAATTATTATTGTAACAAATCGTGGTATGTTAGTGGGCTCAGATTCTATGAAAATAATCATTGTCGTTACTGTGTCAGTGTGACGTTCTTATGAATTATAGATGTAATAATTCTTTTAGGCTATTTAAATGCATTAGGCCATATTACTGCAAACCACATTTTCGCTTTTATTTGTTTTTGTGGATTTTTCCTACTTTAGTCTCTTTAGAGTTACTGAATATTTATTATCATTCGTAATGAGGGACAATTGGCCATGCGTGACGTTGCGCTGTGTTTTCATGTATGATTCAAACCATGTTTTGAATGGATTTTAATGGTAGTGTCGTGTGTAAACGATTACGTGCGTCATTACTGCACCCCCTCCCATCTCACTCCCTATTCAGCGAGTCACATATGAGAAGAGAGCATGTTGGAGCAGTAAGTGTAAATAAATGTACAAATTACCGCAGTTAGGAGAAATATTGAATTCTCTTAGTTCGGAAAATTTCATGTCATTTTTTTTTCTTCCCACAAGGCTGCTGCAGTGAAAGACTATGATGATTACATAAAAGATAAATGATGGTGCCTAGTTATATAAGTATTGTATTATACCGTTTGCATAATACAATAATATATAACTATATAACTTAGTTCCGATAACTGTGAGGAAGTAAGAAAAATAATGATGGAGTGGTAAATGAATTAATTAATCTTGCAAGTAAATAGATAATTTCAGTGATTTAGTTTAATTATTAATATTTAGCTAAACGTACACTTGCATCCTATAACAGGTCAAGGGCGCCTTTTGGAAAACATGCCTCTGGCAAGGGGATAAATGAACTAATCCTCATTTTGAGCTCATATTATTGTTTATCCTGCGACTCACTTGTAACCTTGGAAAGCAAAACTGGTAAACTTAATCATGAACGAATTGCCGTTGTAATTCTCGGTAGAAAATAGCGACCTTAAAATTAGTGCATGTACATTTCCCTTCAGTTTCGTGTTTGCAGAATGTTTTTGGTATTCTTAAGTAACTAAAACGCGTCAGAATCCCTTTATTGGCCAGCTTTGCGTCACGTTAGTTGTATAAAAAAACAGACAAGTGAACTTTACACCTTGTTATTTAAATAGAACCAGTCAATTATCATCGTTGAAGAACCAGTCGGTTATCACCGTTGAAGATTCAATCTCCGTTGATTTATAGTAGTTGTTATATTTGGTGCCTTCGTTTTTTAAATAATTGTAAAACCACTTTTTAGGATTAAACAGCAAGAAGTCTTTAGGTATTTTCATTCCTCTGACAATTAATATGACTTAGAAAAAGTAATCGTTTAGTTGAAAGATGCGCAGTATCGGAGGTCTTGTTATACTTACTGCCATTAATCTGAGACGCCTGTGTATTGGTGGGAGATATCCCGCGGGACGATTTTTCTAAAATTTTGAGTAATGTACTTTCGGTGCAACATAAGCCGTAACCTTGAACAGAAGGAAGCTCTAGAGAAAAACAGCACAACGATCACTGCCAATTTCAAACTGTTGGATCGTGGATGATCCTCTTGCATAGAAAAATCTTCCTGATCATTAGTACAGTAGCTTGATTCACCTACACAGAATAAAAAGGCTCATGCTCATTAGCAGGTGGTCTTACCACCCCACACACACACACGCGTCCCAGTCGTGCACGCATTCTCACACTTCGAGGATATGAAGACCGTCCTTTGCAATACCTCTTGCACACCGTGAGTCCACCGCTTTCGAGGTCTTCCTTTTCGTTTCCCCCATTACTCATGAATTGTTGTACACTTTCACCAGCTTCGGTCGGTGTGCATCAGGTTGATCGGTTTTAACTAGTTCCGCGTAAAATGATCAGGGAAGTGGAGCAAAAACTGAATCAATAAAAGGAGGTAAAATAAAAAAATAAATAAATAAAAGATCAAACGCATCAGGAGAGATGTTGGGAAATTTGAAAGCTCGGAAAACCCAGATTCTGTTTTAAGTCAAAGAATTTTTTTTTAAGGTTTATGCGGATATAACCGGTGGATTCTGGTGTATGGTATGGCAAGAGCGTTGCAGTTGAATTCCTTAGATGCAGCTCATTAGCTGAGTATTCTCTTCTTATTAGTGTTATTTTCTAAGTATCTTTTATCCAGATGCCAGCATTTCCTTGAGTGAATTATTTGAAATGTACACCACTGTCTTAAGAAAGAGCAGCAATATCTTCACTGTAAAGGCGTGAAATTTGAAAATTGCATTGAAAGAATACTGCATATTGTATCATATGAAAAGCATTGCGAAAGGATCGCATGATAAACTGTGTACACAGGTGTGATTTCCTGTCTATTGATTTTCCGTAACACTGTTGTTGTTATTATTATTATTATTATTATTATTATTATTATTATTATTATTATTATTGCTGTTGTTGTTGTTGTTACTACTACTACTACTACTACTACTACTACTACTACTACTACTACTACTACTACTAATAATAATAATAATAATAATAATAATAATAATAATAATAATGATACTGTATTTTGGTTCTTTTAAACTAACTTAATGTTCCATTTTCTTGTGTATGGGTATTTCTCTTTTAATTTCTTAAAGTATGAGAGTAGCCCATTATCCAATATTACATATACAGTACATGAGGCTACGCTGAAAACGCTTTCGCTAAATAATTCCCAGTACAAAAAATATATATATATATATATATATATATATATATATATATATATATATATATATATATATATATATATATATATATATATATATATATATATATATATATATATATATAGGCTCTCCCATTGACTTCTCTGAAATACAACCTTTTTTTTTTTTTCTAAATTTTTCGCTCAGATTCACAGCTAAATTATCAGTATACCTCAATTATTTTTCACTCACTTTTTCCTTGACAACCTTGTTCATTGTCTGTTTGTTATTGCATAATTATCTCTTTTGCATTGCAGCTACATTTCATACATCTTCTTCTTTTCTTCATTAACCGTCAAATTTCACCATTTTCCAGTTTCTGTTTTTAGCCCACCTTCTTTCCCTCGTACAGCCACAAACATTACCAGCTGCTCTGTTACCCCATCCTTCAATTTTGCATGCTCCCAATACCCAACCCTATCCTATTTTTCATCAAGATTTTCGTTACTTGCGGTTCTCTTATTTCCTATTAATCTCATTAGTCTGAATTACACTTTTGTCATATTTTCACCCATTCCTCTCTGGTTAAATCTCCAGCTTTTCCTCTCACAAAATCTAACAAATTCTTCTCTTCATTATTTTCTCTACTATGTATTCATATGAACGTTTCCCATGGATATTCCCAACAAACTACAGATACGACGTCTCTTTCTGTCATTTACCTTTTAATTAAAATGCATGGGGTTTGCAGCTCAAGCCCTGTTGTATCGTTGCAGTAGAAATGACAGAAAGAGATGTCATATCTGGAGTTCCTGTGGTGAATGAGATTCCAACACACGCTTTACTGCCGTCATAAAACATTTTTATCTAAACCCTTCATCTTTAGTATTTTTCACTGTGCATTTCTACAGGTTCTATTTTGAACCTTTTTTTTTTATCCATGTATGACAAAGACACCGTTTTCCTGGTGCGTTCCAACTTCTTCCATAACACCCACGCTTCATGTACTTTTGTTTAACTTTAACTAAGATTCCACTTCTAATGTTTTTAAATGTTTTTCTCTTGATCATTACATTAAAACATCCGTCCCCTTTATGCGACTCCCTTCCCCAGTGTTGGCTCTTTGATTTGGTGTTTTAATTGCTTCTCAAATAATGCCGCCATGTTATCTGATTTGTAAATAATTTTCTTTCAGTTTTTGAACAGGTTTATGGACGGTTTTTCAAAGCCGGTATCATGTTCGAGTTACTGTATAGTACAGTTAATATGATATATCCCAATATCTAAATCACAAGTGAGGTGGTCAAGTTGTGTTATTCCTCGAAAATAATGCTTAACAAATTGAACCGGGTATGAGTTCTGATTCAGTTAGAGATAAGATGTTAGACCCACTTTTCTCTCTCTCTCTCTCTCTCTCTCTCTCTCTCTCTCTCTCTCTCTCTCTCTCTCTCTCTCTCTCTCTCTCTCGTTAATAATGTTATTCAGAGCGTGTAAATTCGTAATTGGCCAAGGAATAATTATCTGGGTGTTCAGAGTGTCTGGTTTGGTTTTATGATGAGGCATTATTGCGTAAAAACTCACATTGCATGTTATTTAGAAATTCTTTTATTTACTCTGTTAACAGGTCAGGTTTTTTTTCCGCATTGAAAGTGGCTCTACCTTGGTACTCCTTTTCGTGTTTCTAACCTTTTTGTTGTTATTAAGCAGGGGAGACGTAGCTGATGATATTTCGGAACTATCTTTTTTCATTTATGTAGATGACAAATATAGCTTTGTGCATTAAACGTAAAAAGACATGTCCATTAAACGTAAAAAGACATTATGTTCATTTACGGCATAAGTTTGTGTAAAAATCGAATTAAAATTTGTCTTAGTTTTCCCTTAAACACTGATCAGGAACTTTTGCTGAAAGAGGAGGTAAATCCATTTTTATAAATAATTTCTGTATATTTAAAAATGGCACATGAATACCTTCGATGCATTGAATGAGACCCTAAAGTAATTTTTTATTCATTGTCACATTTTTTTCGGCGTTTCAGGTATTTAGATGTGGTTGTCGTAAAACTTATGGAAATTCTAGTTTCTTCCATTTGGTTTACAGCTCTCTCCTCACAGAAAACACTGAATAGAATGGGAAAAAATGAAATTTTGCACTCTCCCATGTATATTGTAAAGTTTTTGGTTAAAATCTGTTAATATTCCCCAGAGTGTTGGTAGTCCATTAACGTTAGGGTTCCGTCGGATGTCAGTAGACAACAGAATTAAGATGAATTTCAGTTTACGCATCATTATATCCTGCGTCAATGACCTCGCCAATTATGACGCCAGATAACACTTGATAAATCAGTATCGCCATATTAACCTATTTACATCAATAACATACTGGTAATTATATGTGACATCAGACATAGGTAAAGCAGGAGTAGCCGTCGCCAGCACAAGCCTCCTTACCAGTCCGCCAGACGTTGGTGTCAAGATGCCTGAGAACCAACAAGTTAAGTCACAACCGTCAGATGTAGATGACCATCTTCCTGACAGCAACCACTATCAAAGAGAGGAGGATTCTGTACTAACACTGCATTTTATCTGCAGAGAGCAACCAGATTCGCTGAACAGCAACACCAATATGCAGTCAGTGTGCCTCGGTGTCGAACTTCTCAGGTCCAGAGGTCCTTAATTCTTCACACCGTTGAACTGTAGAACAAGCCTCCCAGAGGATGTCGTGCAATTGGAACTTGCATTTTGATACATTTTTATTTATCTATTTATTAGTATATTTATTTCTTTTTGTAATAAGTGACATCTCTTCTTTCTGTATATACCTTTTCTTCCTCTTACTTCTTCCTAATGAACACCATATTCTTTGGAAGCTTGAATTTGAAGTCAGTGGCTCCTGTGTGCTTGTTCCATATGGATAGTTTTCATCTACTGAATAATAATAATAATAATAATAATAATAATAATAATAATAATAATAATAATAATTAGAATTCCGTGAAATCAAAACCATATACCAATAAAGCATTCGTTCAGATATAAATTTGTATGAAGTCAATAGGACACAAAAAATTAGGACTTACAAGTCAGTCAAAGGAAACCCACTTTGGTTGTCAACCGTTCATATTGTACATTTTCACTCATAACCTAATATGCTAATGAAAGCAAAGCACAGGGCCATCACTTATTTGTTTGTTATTCCTGAAATAAATGCATATATATATATATATATATATATATATATATATATATATATATATATATATATATATATATATATATATATATATATATATATATAACATACGACCGTTATCTCTGAAGGCTCCTTTGCTTTAACCCCAGCAGGCGTTGTATTTCCATTTATAGCTGAGTGGGCGGAGGTCCGGGAGATGTTTTCCCACAGTTAAGGTCCTAAAACGCGACAGCCCTTCGTTGGCTGAGTCGGTTGAGCTTCAGACTGTCACTCGATGGGCCGGAGTTCAATTCCCCCGGCCAGCTGATGAAGAGTTAGAGGAATTTATTTCTGGAGATAAAAATTCATTTCTCGCTATAATGTGGTTCGGATTCCACAATAAGCTGTAGGTCCCGTTGCTAAGTAACCAATTGGTTCTTAGCCACGTAAATTAAGTCTAATCCTTCGGGCCAGCCCTAGGAGAGCTGTTAATCAGCTCAGTGGTCTGGTAAAACTAAGATATACTTAACCTAAAACACGACGGCCGCTGATTTTTCCTAACTTCAGAATTTTTATTCTTGTCTGGTAGTTAGTTTCCCAGTGACGTCATCGATCTTCTTATTCATGGAATTATTTACCTAAGTAGCTTTCTACTTATGTAGTTATACTTTATTTGTTTCAGTTTTTTTTCTCACCGCATAGGCCTACTGCTGTTGCTGCAGTGTCAAAGTTAATGAGGTTATTCATCCCGTCGCATGCTATTTGAATTTAGGCTATCTTTTCCTCACACTGTATATTAGTGATAATGTAATTTTATACTTATAAAGGTGTTTTTCAACATTATATTACAAATAAAGTCAGTGTACAGTACGAAACAACGATAGCTAACCCAAACCAACGATTGCCATTAGTAGATAACTAATAACACTATCTCCTCCCGCTACAAAACTCACTCGTTATGAACCTTTCATTTCATTGAACATTTCATTTTACCAACATTATGAAGGTAGATTTATTCTTAAAAATGTTCTCATCAACAATGCGGATTAGTAGTTTTTATATCAAAACTGCTCTCTCTCTCTCTCTCTCTCTCTCTCTCTCTCTCTCTCTCTCTCTCTCTCTCTCTCTCTCTCACAGTCTTAGAATGTTAAAAACGTAACCATTGGGTAACTTGTGATTTAACGATTGAAAAAAAAAAAATAATATATCCACTGGTGTATCTGTCGTGTCTTTATTTGACTTAATCATTACTGCAGTAAGTGCTCGTGCAGCCGTTACTCACCTTAAAACTTTTAATTCTCTCTCTCTCTCTCTCTCTCTCTCTCTCTCTCTCTCTCTCTCTCTCTCTCTCTCATCATTCGGTTGTTGACAGTTGGGGAACGAATCACCTAAAGTTCCACGCAATGTCATCTCCTGCCGACTTTATCCCTTTAGTTTGGCCGTAGCAGTTTCGTGGGAGAGTTTCACGGGCAGTATTTTAAACAGTGAATGGATCACCTGCAGATAGGGTAGGGTACACGGGCTTTCGATCTTGCAAATGCTACATTGTTAATCCCAGTCATTAGAGGGGCATTATGTTTCCAAGTGTTATAAACATTATTTGTATAGAATGTTATGGTTTGCTTCGCTAACTGACTTTGTGTTAAACTCTTGAAGTTCAGCTAAATCCATCAGCTGCAAAACATATCTCAACAAAGTACAGTAATTTGTATTACCGTGGATTTAAATAGGAACATCATTATTTTCATCGGTAATTAAGTAGAATGTCGCCAATGTCACCTTTACAGTTTTCTATGAAATGTGAACCCGGTACATGGTAAAATACACCTGATAGCTTAATCTTTTTCATTTTAAATCACTACTATTTGCTGTTACTGAAACACTATGCACATGTAAGTTGTCCTTCACATGAATAAAGCAATGCTCTGCTCTAAACACGGATCGAGTTCCGTAATTTCTTATATCCCTGACTTTTTTTTTTTTTTTACTAAGGCATTTTGTCTCTGCGTGCAAAATGGCTTCTCTTTCCTATGTTGGTGATTTTGTGGTACTTTTGGCGCACAAAGTGTACACTTATACTTGCAGAACCTTTTTTTATCATCACCAGGGGCTTGATGGCAACTTTTACGCATCTGTAAGGCACTCGCTGGAGGAGAAATGTCGAGTATACAGTGTCTTGCCAATTTCCCTTCCTCGTAAGAGTGAGATCAAATTGCAGTCTTCACTTTTCAGCTCAAGATATTGAAGACTGAGTTATGATTATGCAGTAGTCTGAGGGTATGCAAAGTACGTCGTTTGCAATACCTGAAATAATCAGTCTTGTCATTATGTCACCAACACCGCTTGATGCCAAGCCTCTGTGAAATTCCGCCAATGATGTCTTTCCTGTACTTCATCATCCTCAGATCTCCAATCATCTTCGCCTTTCCTTCGCAGAGTTCTCATCCAAGTGGGTCTGGATCTGCCTCCTCCTGTGGTACCCACAAGAGCCTGCCAACGTACAGGCATGTCATTTTGCATTATGACCTCATTTACATAGGAACTAACGTCATTTCCATTATGGTATCACTTCTTACTCTATCGTGCAGTTTGACTTCTACTAGTCTTCTTCAATTTAATTCTGAAATCAGCGAAATCCTTTAGAGTTTAGATGTAGTTTCATTGTCGTGCCATGCTGATGTCCGTATATGAATACAGAATGTACAATACTTATGTATGATGTTGATGTTGTGCGTAATCTAAGCCAAGCCTTACAGAATTTTAAAAACCATGATGTTTGCTTCTGACATAATATATGCGTTTTTATATTTATTTTCAACAAAGTGTAGCGGAAACGCAGAATTCTCTCCAGTTATTGACAAGCATTCATAAAAATCTGCAGATTTTTTGCTATGTTGCTAATGGTGGAAAAGCATTGCTGGTTGGAAACGAATATCTAGATCTAGTGACAAGTCACTAGAATGGCAACTTCTGCCGCGTAGTATCAGAGCGGTCTTGTTGCCGAAACTAGAAAGGTAGTGGCAGTGGTGCAGGTGATAGTCTGTTGTTCACGCTCAGGTAAGAATGAGCCTTTTGTTGTGCTGATTTGTATCTGTCTTACTACATAAAAACATGTCATAAACATACGACGTCAACTTATCGCAGGCACATCACAACCGGGTTGGAAACAAGTTGGCAATCGTAAGTCGAGAACGAATCTAGCAAGTTCTGGATAGTCGTATGAAGTACGGATAAGGACTACCGATAAGTCTTCAACCTGTTTACGACGTGTGTGCGATGAGTAACTAAAGTGTGTTTGTGACATGTTCTACTGTTTCAGTGTAGAAAAGAAAAGTTTACGCATATATCGTTATGTATTTGTTAACTGATTTGTAATTTTCTGTAAAAGAAAACTATTGTGCCGGCTTTTTCTGTCCGTCCGCACTTTATTCTGTCCGCACTTTTTTCTGTCTGCACTTTTTCTGTCCGCCCTCAGATCTTACAAACTACTGAGGCTAGAGGGCTACAAATTGGTATGTTGATCATCCATCCTCCAATCATCAGACATACCAAATTGCAGCCCTCTAACCTCAGTAGTTTTTGTTTTATTTAATGTTAAGTTTAGCTATAATCGTGCTTCTGGCAACGATAAAGGATAGACCAGCACGGGGCCGTGGTTAAAGTTTCATGGGCCGCGGCTCGTACAGCATTGTACCAAGACAACCGAAAGATAGATCTATTTTCGGTGGCCTTGATTATAAGCTGTAGCGGCTGTACAGAAAACTCGATTGTGCCGAAGAAACTTTGGCCCGTTTTTTATTTGTTTTATATTCCTATCAATGTCTTAAATTACTTTTCATCTCATCTCTTTTTTTTTCACCCATTTTCACACATGGATATTTTATTCTCCATGTTTGCTTGGCAGTTACTTGGTGTTTTTAGCTCGTGTCTTTTGATTTTATGCACATTTTAATTAATACTGATGATAATAATAGTACTGATAAGGAACCGAAAAGGTTTTGGTGATTGCTTACGTCGATGCCCTAAAAATCGGGTTAATTAAACTTTCCAAATCTACTCCCCAAATGAGGCGTCGGGTAAATATTCCAGATTCCCGGAAATTCCAGATTAAAGAAAAAATAATTTTTTAAACCTGTTCAAAAGCTTTAATTTCATTTCCCCGCAATTTCACTCCACCGCTATTCTTCGGAGGCACTCTATTTTCATTCACAAATTGAATATGTCGGTTAATTAACTTGGCTGACGTGAATAGTTTTTCCTTCCTTCAGTAACCCAATACGGGATTCTATATGACTGCCATTGAATTTCAGAGAATTATTATTATTATTATTATTATTATTATTATTATTATTATTATTATTATTATTATTATTATTATTATTGAAGATTTTAACACATTCATATGGAACAATCTGCTTCAGAATATTATGTCCTTGTTTGAAGACAAAGACCTGAGGGTGTTGTAATAAAATATAAATGAAAATAGGAAACTAATACCAATAAACAAATAATAAAGCAAACAGGTATCTATATGAATAATCAGCAGTTGTGTTAACTCAGGTAACGTAAACAAAGGGGGCAACTCACAACGATTTGTATTTAAGGTATTAAACCCCGTCGTGGGTAGTACCGTCATAGCACTTCATGCGGTGCACTGTAGGCATTACTTAAGGTTCTGTGTAGCGCCCCTTCGACCCCTAGTTGCAGCCGCTTTCATTTCTTTTACTGTAATTCCGCTCATATTCTCTTTCTTCAGTCTTACTTGCCACCCTCTCCTAACAGTTGATTCACAGTACAACTACGAGGTTTTCCTCCTGTTACAATTTTCAAACATCTTTATTGTCAATTTCCTTATGAGCGCTGAATGACCTCATAGGTCCCAGTGCTTGGCCTTTGGCCTGAATTCTATATTCTCTTCTGTTCAAAGCATTAAAAGACTTCCAGAGATCGTAATGTATCTTGCTTTTCCATAGCAGAGTATTCCTGCAGATGTTCTGCGAAATGAGTAGCGTTTCCAAACTCGAGACTCATGTGTTACTGAAGGCAGTAGAAGAAACTTCGCCTTAAAATAACTCAAGCAGGATATTTAACGACAAAGTACACCAGTGCATAGGGAAAAGGTAAACGCTGTGAAGTTGTTAAGTACTGAGGGAAGCTTATAACCCAGAAGGAAAGCGCAATATTTTTATAAGTTTATCCTTCTCGCAGCATCAGACGATACCATTTTTAAATGGTGCAAGCATGAAATGTTCGAGTAAAGTCAGTACAAAGTAATTTCAAACATAATAAATCGTGAAGTACAGTGCTCTCTGTGCACAGCAATTAATAAAGTAGGAATATGGTGGAGTCACCTAATCAGTGGTCTTGGGTTTGTTGGAGTAAAGTTTCGTACCCTACTGAAGCAGCGCTTCTTTTCGTAATTGGGGAAGTTGCATTGCTGTAGAGGGAGAGTAGGTAAGTTGTTTACTAATTGGAACATCGTAAATGGACCAACAAGTGAGGTTTAGTTTTTCGTTTTTTCTAGTTCATGTGGGAGTAATTGCATCGCCGTATGTTGAACATTGTATGATTATCACGCCAAGCCAGGTTATTGACTTCAAACAAAGACTGTTAATAAGTCTGAATTTTTCGTTGTCTTTAGTGGCATGGAATAAACTTATATTTCTGACTGTGTAATTCAGTTTGATGACATGATGAAATTCAGTTTTAATTTCAGGCAAGTTCATAGCTGAGCAATAACATTTTTCCCCCATTTGTCCAGGGACTAACATTGTGGCCTTTTAGTTTTTATATGGAACTGGAAACATGCTGAATTAATAATAGCAGTTTTTTACACTAGAATTTCGTAGATGATAATGTAACATTAAGAACTTACAATGAAGGCCTTATCACTTCCAAAGCAGAAATTTGTTAAATGGGTATTTGACCACGTTATTAATAATGTGGATTTTTTTAAACATTAAAGGGCTGTAGTGGGTTGTAGTATTATATTATTTAAAGATAGACAGTGTTCTAATTTAAAGATTTCCAAAATCAGTGGCAGGATAATTCAGCCACGAGGCCTCTTAGGTACTAAATCCTCATGAAAACTTAAATCCCAGAATATTGTGATTTATAGTAATGTGTTTTGTTAGAAGAACAGAAAGCTACGTAGATTTAAGTCTGGTGATGATTTCAGTTATCCTTAGTAAGCATTTAAGGTATTGGCTTCTTGGTGTTATTAAAAATGTTCCCGAAATTATATTAAAAAAAAGCCTTTGGGCTGTAGGCAATAGAAAAGATTACAAAATTTCAGGTCAGTTCCATACCTGTTGTATTAGTTTGACAGTCAGTGTTAGCTTTGCTGGTGGTTTGAGTGTATTATTACTACTATTGTCATTAGTTTAACGAGACCCCGGTGTAATATTTTCATAGGATTTATTATTGAATAAAGAATTGAACATGAAACAAAGTATACCTATCCATCCTGATAACAGTTCATTTTATGTATCAGGAAGCATTGTAACTCGCTTTACGATGCCGATACTAATAGCCGTTTAAGATTATGATCCAAATGCTGAAAATGTCAATATGAACGGCAAATCCAGTTCTAAGAATGCCGTTGGTAAATAATTACAGTTAGACAAAAGAAAAGATATAACAAGTAGAGCAACTGTTTACATATACACAGTAGAAACAGTTCAAATTAAGAGGAGCGTCTGCATTGGCAAACAAACAGAAAACAGCAATAGAATAAAACAGAATACATTCACAGCGAGAAGAGCTTATACATAATTTGTTTCACATACAACGCATTTCGCAGGACGTCGAGTATTAGTGCACAGCTGTAACGTGGGATTCTGCTGGGAAATGAGTTTTTCAAATTCACTGTTGGCAGACTTCCCACAATGTCTCTCATTTTTATATGTATTATACTTTTTGCTGCTGATATTTTCTGGGGAAAGAATTATTTGTATCACGTATATCTATTTGTCGAGCATTATTATATTCTGACAAACGAAGTTTTGACTGGTTTTAATGCTTCACTTTCCTGTGTGTTCGTGTTTGTTTCCCATTTTGTGAGCCACATCTCTGCAAGGAATAAACGATGTTATCTTATATCTGACTCACAGGTTGTTTTGCACTAAAGGCTATGTCACGGCCCTGAACCAAGGTCATGATGATAAATATCAAGGTCAGAGGCAGATGTAAAAGGAAATTCGAGCAGCTATGGTGTCCCTGCCCTAACACTGAGTGCCCTACCTTTTCCAGTAGCTCTCGACGAAGGCCAAACTAGCATGCCTGAGTACAATAAAATTTTTTACCTGTCTTTAACTTTATGTTACAGAAATGATGAACCTCAGACTTGACATCAAAGTTTGTTTAGATCAGAGGATGTATTTTAACACAAACCAAGTCACTAGGACACTGTCAGGGTCACAGGGAAGGATATAAAAACATTCTTATGAAGGTCATAACTTTACAGTGAAAGAATTGTACATGCTTATAGTTTGCCCAAAGTCTCTTAAGAATCAGAGGACGTAGCTTGATCCTGCATTCTAGCATTTTCATCTTCCCCTGGTATTGGTGTACATGTGCAGTTTGCTTTTGTTTATCTGTCATGTATCCCAGTTCTCTTCTGATATCCTGCAGATTGAGAGACATTCTTTATTTTAAAATGATGCTCATTAATTGTCTGCCACTACTTGGATATTTTTAAAACTGCAAATCTGCTTCAACAGTCAGTTCCAAAATTCTTTTCATGTTCATCTTCAAGAATCTGCGATGTATCAAACCAAGATACTCTATCATCATTTTTGTTGATTGTGTTAATTTCAGCTGTAGTGAAGCAATGTTAAGTTTGTGGTCACTGATGACATCTACACCTTTGTAGCTCCTAGCATTCATCTGTGTGTGTTTTTTTTTCTGTTGATTTATAGCTATGTGATCTATTTGTTTTCATGACTGGCTTCTGGAGTTATCCTAGTGTATGTATGGATGCCCTTTTGATGGAAAATAGTATCGCCAGTGACCAAATTACAGTAATCCATTGATTATCTGCCTTTCACTATCTGTAGCTCACCATTATCTGCAAGCACTGCAGTACCCCAATATATGAAATACATATACAATTAATAAAAATGAATAAAAAGACCTTCTGTATGGTTGACAACGCTGCACGGGCAGAAAAAGATGATGTTAATGTGATTACAGTTGTATAGCACACCGGGTAGGGGTATTGTAGGGGGTGGTAGCCTGGGATATGCACATTGAGGTTGGGGTGGGCTGAGCAGCACTGGAGTTTTTGTGGCTGTTATGGGCTTAAAAGCTACAATATCTTTTAGAATGTGTCTGCACATCATTTTGTTTATTGTTTTAGAGTGGCTGAGCATTGTGGTGGGTGGGTGGGCGGGCTGTCGGACAGGGTAAGCACATTTAGAGTAGGAGAGTCAGAAGAGCTGAGTTGTGAGGGCTAGGAGGACCTTCGTCTGCTTACGAGCTTTCGTAAGCGGTGCTGAGTTAAAAGCGGGGGCGTCATTTCAGATTTGTGTGGGGGGTGCAAAGACAGTTTGGCGAGCGAAGCGAGCCTAATCAGCTGGGTTTTATTTTTGATTATGAGCTATTTTATGTGCTATTTGAACCCACATGAGCAAGGTATTTCAGCAAAAATTATATATATACTCCCACTACTGTTTATTTATCTCACCATCACTGGTAGCTAGTAGACAGACAAGGATCAAGAAACGTAATATTTCCGAGAAATTTCATATATGTATGATTGCACATTTAAAAAGAAAACAGGACTTTTTTTTACATTTTAATGAAAATATACTTTTAATTAAATCAAATTATAGTGCCATCGGCTGGCAATGCCGGGCATTAATGAAAATTATGAAACAACTGCATCATTAGTGTAATGGAATTTATATTATGATTATGAAATAAAAAGAAATAATGTTGATAATTTGAGTACCATAATGAAAATAATGTTGATAATTTGAGTACCAAAATCAAAATAGAATAATATAAGATTTTTGAATTACATTCATATATAGAATTACACCAATGGGCACCGACGGTGTCTCATGCGAGCAAAATCATTCACTAGCTCTTCCAAGTCAAATGACTTAACCATATGTTTTTCTGTGGTCATCAACAACAAGTAAGATAGCCGGTCATCCCCAGTTGTTGTTCACAGGTAGTTCTTTACATGTTTTAACACAGAAAAAAGCTCTCATTGCTAGCAGTAGTGACTGGAATGGTAAACAAAATTTTAAGGATAGTTAGCAACTCAGAAAAGGCAACTGGTAAGGTTTTTAAGCAGTGTACACATCGATTAGGTCCTCTTTTTTTTGTTCTAAGAACACCTTTGCAGAGGGAATCTGTGAAACCAAGAGGACTGTATCAATGTGTGCTCTGCGAACAGAGTTAGTTTTTCTTAATCAAGGAACTGCTTTGACTGAGCTCCCTGAACATGACTTGAACCTGTACTGTACTCAGGCTCCGTCAGCTATTCAAAATGCAAACAAAAATTCTTAGCGAACTAGTGAGATTACCGATGAAGAATGGATCGGATTTTGTTAAGGAAAACATGATTAATTGAAATTTTATGGCTCATCCCCTCCTCTGCAGACCTCATAAATAGTTTAAGACTACAAACAGACAAACATACACGCACATACATACATACATACATACACACATACATACATACATATAGACAGACAAGACACAGGCAAACAAACAAACAATGTGTGTGATAAATATAGATAGATAGATAGATAGACAGACAGACAGCCAGATAGATAGATAGATTGATAGATAGACAGATAGACAGACAGATAGATAGATATAACTTAATGTGATGACACATTTGAATTTCGGTAGGAATAATGGGCAGCCAGCTGCTGTTACTTCTTGGGGCTGGGGGGGGGTGAGGGGGGCAAGTTGAGGCTGGGGGCGGCAACTTGAGTAAGGGGGCCAGCTGCCCCCCCTTAAATGACGCCCTTGGTTAAAAGCAACAACTTGATTTAAAACATTTGTTTATCGCTTTTGGGTGGCTTAGAAAGATACTTCACAGCTGAAATAATGTAGGGTAGAAGTTGCATAGGTGGGAGAGCATTTGTGTGCTTGGTTGCGGTCACAACTCGTGGCTCAGAAACATCTTTACATTTACCGCCTTTGAACAAGTGATTGGTACGTTATAAGAATTCCATAGGAACTTTCTTATCACACTGGTTGCCTACGAATATACCAACTCACTTTTTGTGAGGTGTACCTTCAGCCTAAGGTGCTGGTTTTGATGGGTGTGATGCTGTGTATTGTGTGCTTGGCCCCACCACTTCCTGTGAAGGTGAGAAAAGTGCTGGCACTTCAAAATAAATCAGAAATCTTTGGGAGAATCGAGGCGAGCTTGGCTGTTAACTTCTACCGTGGCTGAGTATGCTGTAGTATGGTCTACCTTGCATGACATCAAGAATGCATAGGACTATCTGAAGATGTAATTGACCGACTTTGGGAAGAAAATAGCCAGGAGTGAGGCCTGCAAGGTCATGAGGAGGTTTAACAGTCAACCTTGATTTGGTTTCATCAACAGAGGTCATCATGTATGTGGTGCTGACTTGAAGGCAACTGCTATGTTTGCAGGTCTGCATGCAGTTGTGGATGTTTAGGCATTGAGAGTTGGTTGTTTTGGTTAAAAATCTGACATGTTCGTTCCAACAAGACGACTCATGGCGAAGCCTTGGCTGCTTCTGAGGAGGAAATATAGGAATTTTGGTAGACTTTGAAAGACTTTATAAAAAAGAAGGCCTTGTTTTGAGTCAGATTTACAGTGCTAACAACACTGTTCTATTCCATCGCTCTTTACCCTTCTAACACCTTGTCTGATAAGAAGGAAAAGAATTTACCATAAAGAAAGGTTTCAAAGCAACAGATGTCTGCCTTGTTATGTGCAAATGCTTCTGGTAGCCGCCATTGCAAGTCAGTCATAGTTGGACATGCAAATCAACCTCATGCCCTCTTTGGGTTATGGATAGTCTCCCAGTGGTTTGGTATGTTTTGGCAAAGGATTATTTCACAACCAAGATTGCCCCTGATTGGTTCTATAACCACTTTACTAGTGAGCGTTTTTCATCATCATACACAGTTCCTTTACATTGCTAGACTTTGGATGAAAGTTTTGCTTCTTGTAGACAATTCACTTGCACATCCTACCACAACCCAGATGGGTGGGTGACAAAGGCCGTATTAGGGTCATGCATTTGCCTACCAATATGGCTACACTTATATAACCAATGGACCAAGGTTTATTGTTTCAACGTAATGGCTGTACTAGAGGAAGTTCTTGGAGGAGGTGTTGGTGGTGTTCAAGGATGAGGAGAAGAGGGAGCAAGCAACAGATACTTGGTGGGCATGTGCTATGGAGAATCTTTAGAACTATTTACTGAAATCTACAGCTTCACAGATATTTGGAGGGGCGTCACCAGACACTGAAGAACTCATGGAACCATGTCCTGCAGAGGGAAGAAGACCCCATCAACTTCCAAGGCTTCAATGTCAATGACTTTTGTGACCAACAACAATGTTCCCAAAGATGATGTATGAGAGTGGCTGGACGACAGTGGGGGTGATCCAGGCTTCGAAGTGATGTGTGATGAGGTGGAGGAGGAACCCCATAAAGGCAACAATGACACCAACAACGAGTCTCCCACACACCCAACAGCAGCCTACAAAGACATGCTGAGGATCAAGGACAAATTCTTTGAGCGATGGGGAACCCCAACATTGAC
>NC_089743.1:58527123-58529623 GCF_040412425.1 Macrobrachium rosenbergii
ATATATATATATATATATATATATATATATATATATATATATATATATGTGTGTGTGTGTAAAATGTATACATACACACACATATATAATATAAAATATATATATATACACACACATATATATATATATACTATATATATATATATATATATATATATATATATATATATATATATATATATATATATATATATATATATATATATATATATAATGTGTAAATTATATATATATATATATATATATATATATATATATATATATATATATATATATATATACATATTTACAGATTTACAAACATATTGACTAGGTGCCTGTTATACCGATGACAATGGAATTTGAAGTGTTATACAATGAACTTCGATTTTGAAGAGGAGCTTAAGGGATGAAATCCAAAGCATGGATGAAGTGGCTTAAGTTCTAGATAACTGATGACTTGGTAAGAAGTGTCGGGTGATAGACGTTTTTACTCCTTTTAGAGGTTTATGTTTACGTAGTTCCTTATTTTTGTTAGCCTTTTCGGATTGTGTTCATTGCTAGAATTAAAGCTGAGGGTGATTGAAGCAGTATTCAGAATGATTATTTTCTGATGTACTTGTTGCTTTTTATACTATCACTTGTTCTTATGTATATTATTGTGAGTCTCAGCAGTCTTGGTGGCAGTCAGAAGCAATGACATGATTGTTATTTTATTATTATGTTTCCTTCGTATGATTCTTATTATCATTATATTATGCTACTGTCTATGATGTAGTATCACTTAATTTCATTAGCAACTTCCTTTGATACTTCTGTTTGATCTCGTACTTCGAATTCTCCCTAACCCCCTCTTCCATCACCACTCGCCCATGAGACCCTGACCCCCATTCCATCTTCATCCTCAGTAACCCAGAGCGGATCTATTTATCCGTGTTAATTCCCTGAACATGGATACGCTGCGCATGTGCGCGCCTCTTTTGCGCCTTCGGAGAAGGTTAAGCAACGCCGGATACGTTTCCTTATTACTTGCAATTAGGAGGTTGTGCTTTGGTTCGATTTGTTTGTTTGTTTGTGTATTGCGTGCCTGTTTGCTTACAGTATGAGGCCTAGAATTATACTCGGATTTTTATGTAAATTCTATCAGAGGTTTTCCTTGAGATTAACGATTAGAGTTGGGGAAAGATAGGAATTAACTTTTGGGGATAAGGGACCTATTGGTTAGTGGATTGTTCGACCATTGCAGAGGACTTATTTCTTTACGTGGAAAGAAAACTGGGAATCTGTTGCCTCCCATTTAGTTTGCCTCGCTCTTATTCCACATTGCGTTCCTTTTCTTTATTTTCCCTTTAATACACTGAGTGTCCATTTTACCGTATTTTTGGTGAAAGATAGATGCGTTGATTTTCGGTAATTAGAATATTTGTTGTATATGTGTATATATATATATATATATATATATATATATATATATATATATATATATATATAGAGAGAGAGAGAGAGAGAGAGAGAGAGAGAGATCATCAACACACAATCACGTGTGGAACAGAAATAAATTTCTGACTCACGTCGGGATCGAACCCAGGTCTCTCAGGTGGAAAGCAAGGGCGTTACCCACTGGGCCATACAAGTCTAAAAGAAGTTGGAACCTGAGAGCAACTGCACCCAAGGAATTACCTGGGCAAGCTAACTGCTTGCATACCAGCGAGTTTTCCCCAACTTCCCGACTCAGCAATGACCCAATAGACAACATTTCATTCGAATTATCCTTCTGAGTGAATAAGATAGAAATCATCAACACACAATCACGTGTGGAACAGAAATAAATTTCTGACTCACGTCGGGATCGAACCCAGGTCTCTCAGGTGGAAAGCAAGGGCGTTACCCACTGGGCCATACAAGTCTAAAAGAAGTTGGAACCTGAGAGCAACTGCACCCAAGGAATTACCTGGGCAAGCTAACTGCTTGCATACCAGCGAGTTTTCCCAACTTCCCGACTCAGCAATGACCCAATAGACAACATTTCATTCGAATTATCCCTTCTGAGTGAATAAGATAGAAATCATCAACACACAATCACGTGTGGAACAGAAATAAATTTCTGACTCACGTCGGGATCGAACCCAGGTCTCTCAGGTGGAAAGCAAGGGCGTTACCCACTGGGCCATACAGTGGGTAACGCCCTTGCTTTCCACCTGAGAGACCTGGGTTCGATCCCGACGTGAGTCAGAAATTTATTTCTGTTCCACACATGATTGTGTGTTGATGATTTCTTCTTATTCACTCAGAAGGGATAATTCGAATGAAATGTTGTCTATTGGGTCATTGCTGAGTCGAAGTTGGGGAAAACTCACGTATGCAAGCAGTTAGCTTGCCCAGGTAATTACTTGGGTGCAGTTGGTCTCAGGTTCCAACTTCTTTTAGACTTGTATGGCCCAGTGGGTAACGCCCTTGCTTTCCACCTGAGAGACCTGGGTCGATCCCGACGAGTCAGAAATTTATTTCTGTTCCACACGTG
>NC_089743.1:58534623-58564623 GCF_040412425.1 Macrobrachium rosenbergii
TTGCCATACAGATTACGTTGTTTGCTTCCTATGAGGGGTCGGTTAAGGGTTCAGTTTAGCGCTGCTTCAGATTTACTATGTTTAGTGTCTTTCTTTTTTCCTTATTTTTTTTTTTATTAAATTATTCCGAACCAATTTATATTCTATTTCTATATTTCCTAATAGCATGATGAAACAAATACCGAAACGGTACAAAAATCCTGGATTCAGATCCAGACTCTAAATCCTGAAAATCCCTTCATTTGTTTTCCCGGATTCTCTCAAACAGACAGATTGACAGGCAGACCAAACTAATATTTTAACCCTCTTGTCTGAGGTAATAATAAAAATCTATAATATTAAAATTCGAGTGGATCTTGTTTGTCTGGCCTGGATGGGGCCGGGGTAGGTAGGGGATCGGGAGGGTAGGGGAGACATGACACATCCACCCTCCTCCTGCAAACCTGTTTGTCCACTCCGGGTGGGGCGGAGTAGGTGGGGGATCGGGAGGGTAGGGGAGACATGACACATCCATCCTCCTCCTGCAAACTTGTTTGTCCGGCCTGGTGGGGGCTGGGTAGGTAGGAGATCGGAAGGGTAGGGGAGACATAACAGGCAGCGCCGGGTTCAAGTGCAGTGTAGCGCGCACCATCAAGCTCGTAATGATAATATTAGTGATGACAGTAGCCAGAACATTAGTATATAAGCACCAACATCATCGCCTCCTGAGAATATTTATTTTGTGTTGAAATCATGAACTAGGTCATTTTGTTTGTCCTTTCCCTATCAGAGCTGTTCTTCAGTTCAAGTGTTCATGAGAACTTGGAGCAACTACTTCCCATGAACTTTATTTTATTATCTTGCAAGCTGTGTTCTTGGAAGCAATTCTTGGAGCCTCGTTATAGTTTTCCTTGTTGGTTAGTTAAGGAATTTTGAGGCTAATTTTTTTATTACCTTAAAAACAGTCACCTCGAGTTTTCACAGATTCACGTGGACTTTTTTTATTGCATTTTATTTTTATTTGACTTGTAGCAGGCTTACTTCGTCTTATTTTACCATATTCAACGAGGATTTTCTACCTTTAAGTTTTTATTTTTCTTTCCTTTTTTTAAATTTAAATTTGTGGCTTTTTACAGTTTTTATATTTTCCTTGAACAAAACTATCTCGTGAACTATGTCCACTTTTTTCCTACATTATATAATTTTTTTATTTCATTATTATTAGGATTGATTGTTGAATTACGGTTTATTGTTGTTTTAGTTCGAAATTCGTTTATTTGAATTAATTCTAACTAGCACACAGTTAACAGCGAATTTTTCAATTTGGTCTTGATTCTTTGAGCGAAGGTTTTATATGGAGGTGGGGGTATATATGAATTCATATATTTAATTGCTGTTGATTCTTGTTAATGTTGTTCTTGATAACAGACAGAAGAATTAAGTTTGCTTTGTCGTATATGCTTGTGGCATATAAAATTTTCGTTCTTTGCTATGTGTACTTTTTTCCTCTTTACGTTTGAAAGCGTTACACCTTATAAAGTTGTCTGGTCCAGTCAGTGGCCATTTGACGGGTTTTTTATTATAATATTAACAATATAGCACATAAAGAGAATTTTTTTACTTTCTTCGGTTTATTTGGAAGCTAAGATGTCCCACTGCCAAAGATAGGAAAATGTTGACCGACCTTATTTTCTCTTATTTAAAGAATTGTGTCCTTGAAAAAAGGAGAATCAGGATGAGGTCAATTTTCTTCGCAGTGTTAATGCAACAGCCTCTCTCATTTGAGCGATGCGCCTGTTACATTACGAAATTCGTTGTCAGTGAAGCTTACAGCAGCACAGGACCATGTGTTTGGATGTGCAACGTTTCCAAGTAGTAGTTCATCATGTCACATATTTTCCTATTGAAATCAAGAAAGTGATCTATGTTTAAGACTGTTGAAACTTTACAAAATTTTTTTGCTCCGTTGACTGATTTTTGTTGACTTATTACATCAGAGACTTGAAAATGTTTAAAGGTCGCTCATAAGCGAAAGAACCAAGGAACAAACCTTTGCAAGGGCGCACAGTGTCCCTCTTTCCCAAACTATGGTTAGAGAAAATGGTCTGTTGCTGGTGATGGATCAACAGATAGACCTTTAGGCTTTCCCAAAGCCCCATCCGTAGCTCACAGGGATGGCAAGGTCGTGTTTGTCAGTCAAATTGATCAAGCATGAGTGAGGTTTGAACTCGCTACCACCTCTCTGTGAAGTCCAACACTCCAGGGGAGGCCGACTGATCTACCAGCAGAGACTATGTTTGCACAGTCAGCACTGACCGTAAATTATAACTAATCAGGCTTCTGTAACGTCAGACATAGCAGTAGAATGACTGCTCATAATAAATTTTTACAAGCACGAGTGCATTGAAATTGTTTTCAGCACTCCCGCTTTCCCCCCCCCCCAAAGAAAAATATGAAAAATTTGCAAAGGAAAGAAACTAAATGATCGATTTTACATATTACCCACACACAATACATACCTACATGTCTGCAGGCAAGGCAAATTAACTTTAAAGGATTACTTCGCCTCTGCTAGCCCTTGGTTGCTTTATTGAACTTAAAATTAGGATTTCTGCATTTTGGATAAAAGCAAGTTTTATTGCACTGGTGGCAATAGTTACGTTAGCGCAGAATCAGTTTGCTGCTGGGAGTAATTTACATTAGTAATTAAGGGTTAAAGTGAAGCAGCACTTGTAATAAATCATTATGAAAAGTGTATCACATGAACTTTATAATTTATGTTATGATCTAATATTATAGGTGTAAGATAATTTCAGAGAATTATTTTTAGAATTAGGAACTGTAAGTTAGTCATGCACTTAAATATAAGACTATCTTGGGTATATAAATTAATGCGGTTAATTGCATTGATGAGACGATATAAAGGTAGTACTCATGGTCTTGGGTTAGGTGATGCCACGATACTTAGGTATGGCGGTGGCACTGTGCCATATCTGGCACTAGTGTCGTAAGGGTCTAGTGGCTCTGTTACATGCAGTTTAAATTTTCCATGCAAGTAATTGCACGGAAGGAAAATCAAAGACTCATAGGGCCAGGAGATCCGGCGTTTGGCACTCTGCATTGGTCAGAGTGTGATGTTTAGTAGAAGAGCTAGGCAAGGTAAATGGTTAGTTGTAAGAAGGCTTAAAATTAAATAGCACATGATTAAAGTTACAAGAGAAAAGTAAGTTACACATTGCCAGCACCTACTCTGGATGGGTACCAGATACTCAGTTAAAGTTGGGCACTGTGCCATACGGACACAAGTGCCAGGCAAGCTCAGTGTCTCTTGTAGGCTACCTGGACGTTCTATGCTGCTGACTTTTCTTCCCAGAATTTCTCTTATGTTGATGGTTTTATGTTGTAGGAGAAGTCAGTGGGACCAAGTCCGGGAAAGGCGCTGAATTGCCACCTACTCTGGCTGCTGCGAAAACCGAAGCAAGGGCGGTGCCAACAATTTCTACCATTTGCCGTCACAGTTCTTTGATTTCTGCGACCAGCTGAGAGAGATCCTAGAGAATTGTCCACCAAAGTCTTATCTTTTGAGGACTGGGCTAAAGGAAGAAGTAGTTGGGGGCGTGAGAGGTTCGCAGGTTGCAATGACCAGCTCAGGCACGGGTTGCGAGGCCGCACTGGAGGGTGAGCTTCCACTGTGGTCAGGGGAATCCAGAGGGAACCCTAGTATACTGTGGGTTGTCTCTCTTACCGACACTGGTAACGGGGCCAAGCCCGGAGAAGAGAGGTGATCTAGACTGAGATCTCCTGAAGGGAGGTCTATGGCGTGCTCTGGCATTGGCACTAAGGCAGGACCAGGCACAGGAATTAAATTTGGAAATGACTCGACGTTCAGGATGGATGGAGCTTGGCACTGCTCAGGATGGTCAGGTGGTACTGGCAGGGAATTTGAGGCAAGCTTGGGATCTCCTGAAGCTAGATCTATGGTGTGCTCTGTCACTGGCACTAGGGCAGGGCCTGGTACAGGAACTAAATTTGGTAAGGGCTCAAGGTTTGAGATGAACAGAGCCTGGCACTGCTCAGGGCACTCAGGTGGCAATGGCAGTGGTTCTGAGGCAGGTCTGTGAGGACTTTTAGTGCCTGATAGAGACTGTGAGGGACCAGGACCCCTAGGTCATCTTGAGTTAGGTAGAGCCAGAGAGTCCTGTCTCAGGAGGTCTTAGCTTCCTGGAAGGTATCTTGGTACTGCAAGAATGCAGATCTTGGTTTTGTGGGTTCTGGTGACCCTCAACCGATCTGTTGGGAGTATCAGTTTTACATGACTGGAACTCTTAATGGTGATGAGTTCATGTTTGTCAATTTTAGCCCCATAGGGGATCATATCTTCCCGTATCAGGGAGATTTGCACCCCAGTGCCTTCAAATGCTTTGACCTGGCGTGCAGGGTAGCTACCTCAAGAAGGTGCCACAAATATAGGACCCTCAGCTGGAGGGCCTAAGGAAGGATGAGTAGTAACTACCAGGGCAATGATGGGTGTAGCTGCTTTTCTAGGGCAATCCTTCCATAGGTGTGAGTGCCCATAAATCTTGCAGGCAGTGCAATAGATTACGCTGAAATCCTTTCTTGGAGCGTCGGAAGATTGATGATGTTGCTTAGATTTAGCAGAGGGAGGCTTTGCCGTGGCTCTCCCTAGATTTGCGCTGGGATTCCAAGTGTCCCTTCATTTTGCAATAAGTGCATATAGGAAGTGCAGAAGAAGTCCCATTCTTTGATTGGGCTGGCACTGCAGTGTGACTAGGAGGTATCTTTTGATTCAGGGAGTTGGCAGGAGGGTGGTAGGTGTCACAATCATTGGCCAAGTGACAACACTCGGCGAAAGTCTTGGGACGTTTCTCACATAGGTAGGTGGCTAGAGAACTTGGAGCATTATAAAAGAAATCCTCCAGCTGTATTCACTCTAGCGGTTCCTCGAACATTGTGACCTCAAGGGCTCCAGCTTGAGTCTTATGAAATGCCCAATCTTTCCAAGTTTGACATTCTTCCTTTGGTTGGCCGCACCAACGTTGTCCCCAGTGTTCAGGAGTGATTTTGTAGGCTTTGATGACTGCCTTCCTGATCTCTTCGAGGTCACCCTGAACACTAGCTTCTAAGGAGCGAAAGGCGACTAGACCCTTTCCACCCCTGTGTTTTCCAAGGAGCAGGGAGATCTCCGCTTCAATAAGGGAGAAGTTCCTGGAGACATGTTCCTTTAGGTCTGACCAAATTTCTGGCTCATCTTCGTCCCACTGCGGGATCACTGAGGTGTGAATGAAGTGTGGTAAGTGGTGGAGTAACTGGCTGTGATTGGGCTGAGGCTGCTGCATTAACTTGCCAAGCTTGCTCCAGCTGAATCTCTTTGGCCTTCAGAGCTTGCTCATGGTGCCTTTGTTTCTCCTCCTTTACTTCTTTCTGTTTTCTCTCCCTCTCCTCCTTTGCTTCTCTCTCCTTCCTTTCTTCTTCTCTCTCCTGTCTCTCCCTCTGGAGTAAGGCATCTAGCTGTTCATGTACCCATTGGGCGAGCTACCTTCCTGTGATCCCTACCTCCTTCCCCATATCCATGAAGGCTTTGTAACTTTCTGCCATGGTGCTGGTGGGTTAGGGTGTGTTGAACTGGTCTTGGGATGGAGCGAGCGAGGTGTGGAGTAGGAAGGTTGTTAGCCGTGCAAGCAAGTACAAAGAATGGAAATGGCACTCTGCTTTGGCAGGATGTGATTATACAATTGTGTGGACCAGTAGGTAGCACCACTAGTAAAAGGGGAGTCCATCTTTTGCAGGATGGCACTGGCAGTAAGTGCTAGGTTGTTCCGGAGAACTAGTACGTGGGTTGGTTCTGTGGGTTGGTTCTGCGAGGCGGAGATGGATGGCACTGGGCCTGATATTAAGGGCAGTAATTCAGGTGAGTGCCTACAAATGCTGTTGCAGTACTCCCCATGGAGAAGGTGGCACTGGGAGCATTTCTTGGAGTGAGTGGGTGGCACTCTAAGACCCAAAAAGGGGTTACCTGACATGCAATCAAGGTGAAGGATACGCTGGTGGCACTCAATACCAAGGGGCATGGTGCTGGTTGTGGGTTTTTTTTTTTTTTTTACATGAGTGATGGTTATGGTTTTGGCACTTGGGTGCTAGGGGTCCGGAGGGCCAGATATGTGGCACTCACGGTGTGGATGGGGCATGGAAACACGGTGCAACTGGGCTATGAGTGCAAAATTTGTAAGCACTCAAAGTTGCGGTGAAACCACTGGCTATTTACACACTGGTAGATTGCATGTAAGGTGTGGATTGGTGATAACACGAACCAAGTCGCAAGTGAGGCTGACTTGGAGTGGCACTCAAAGGTGTGGTGAAATCACAGATGAAGTTAGGCGGGATACACAAAACTTTTTGGGTGAGCAACAAGTTACATACACATGACAATCACTCGGTTGCCGAGTGCAGAGGTGAGGTTCGGAAGAATGGACAATTTTTAAAAGTTGTTCTCGCCGCTCAGCTGACGATACAGCCCAAAACGGTGGTCAGCTGATTTGAGCATGAGAGCAAACACTCTCGCACACTGACTTATGAAGACTGAAGGAGACACGACTCTAACTAAACGTAATGACTCACAACGTATACAAAAGTGAGTTGAAATCATAAATTCAAATGCTCAATGAATGGACTAGAAATTTTGGGACAAAGTGAGTGTATATGAAATGACGAACTAGTTACTGACTGTGTGAGAAAGAGTTTAACGAAACGGCACTGCTGATCCTGCCATGTACTTGAATGGGGTTGCTAGATAATGTGTTCCTAGCTAATGAACTGCAAATTGTTTCACTTTACCCTGATTTTAATACTTTTAATACTTCACTTCCTGGCTAAGTAATAAGAAATTAAGACATGCAAATTAGCTAACATCCATTTAGCAGCAAAATCTTGTGTTTCGAATGGCAACTCTCTCTCTCTCTCTCTCTCTCTCTCTCTCTCTCTCTCTCTCTCTCTCTCTCTCTCTGTGAGGAAATGACATACTCAGTATGCATGCAACATTAAGCTTAAGATTTAAAGAAATCCCAGTCATAACAGAACACTTATGTTGTGTGACCTCTGTCTGACTGTGTATGCACAGGTAAGGGATTTTATGCTGAAAGTGTTCGTTTCTGTCTTGCAAATTAGCTAGCAATTGCAAGGGTAGGGATGCTAGTTTGCTGAAATGTTGCACAAGCAAAATACAAGAACTTGCTGGTCATGGTCGCCAAATCTTATTCTTGAAAGTACAGTCTTAAGAAAACTTATCGCAAGGATGTTGCTGATCTGACTGTATCACCTACAAGGGTAAAATAAGATGAGAAGGGGCTGGTGATTAGGGCTTTACCTTACAGGGATTCTGGAGAGAAACATGTATTTACAATAAAAAGTCAGAAGACAAAGAGGGATTAGGCAGGCCACTGGGGGTCCTGCAGCAGTACATAAACAAATAATAGATGTTAATTGGGTGCTGGGGAATAAATTTCAATAGCACTCTTCATAAGTTTGCAGTTGGAAATTCCCCGGTGCAGCCAACAAGCATACAGTCATGGCAGAAGGGTCCACAGCAGCAAGCATTCCTTTCTGCAATAGAGAAAGGCATACAATCACTTGATAAATTAATGCTAATAGTGCTGAGGGCAAGGTTATTAAGTTTGTTTATTATGAAATTTTACCTTGTTCTTGAAAGGCGAGTTGCCTTGGGAGTGTTAACTCTCTGAGCAATATATATATATATATATATATATATTACTGTGTATACATATAAATAAAATAGCAAGTCATTGTAACTAACAGACAGTGGCTTTGCATAGCTCTTTTGCAAAGGATTTCTAAATGTTTAGATGCTTCATATATGTATAGTAGGACCGTCAGCAACCTGTCAAAACCTCCTTCTCGAACTGCACCATTTATCTCATTATTGCACACACTCTTGCACTTCCAGGAAATAAAGGACCTACCTTATTAGCATCTCTTCAATACCTAATTAGCACTTCTTCCTTTGAACATTTCTAGATTATACCCTTTTTTCATCGGCTGTGTTAACCCATTTACCCCTACTACACGTCTCACCACTTCTTACCTATTCAGTTCTATATATTCTACATATGCTGTGTAATTAATTTAATTGTTTCAGCCTTGTTTTCCTTTATTCCCATTCAACTTACACATTTCACTTTCATGAAATATTAGCTCAACAGTTCCCACCTTGGATACCTTAGACACTAAATGTCTCTTCTCAATATTTTTCACTCATTACTACCATCGTTGCTCCTCCACTTCTGTGACTCACCTCGTTTATCTCCTACCATTGATGCTTATATTGTCATGAAATGTCTATACAAATCAGTCTCACCCATTCATCTACCATCCATTTTAGTGTTCATTGCTCCATCTTCCTAGTTTTCTTTTATTCTCATTTTTTCTTGTTCAAATTAAGCACCATCTTGCTTATTTTTCAAAACGCGTCCATTCATGTACATCAGTTTTAGTGTTCATTGCTCCATCTTCCTAGTTTCCTTTTATTCTCATATCTTTTCTTGTTCAAATTAAGCACCATCTTACTTATTTTTCAAAACGCGCTCAAATCTTTTCCACTTAGGACCTGTTTTCTAATCCCACAACTCAGCACACCCAAGTCTAAAATTCTTTCTTTCACTTCTTATATCTCTATACTCTTAAACATTTAGAAACATAACACACTTTTCTCTCAGACCCACTTTTACACTAAGCCATACAATCTCCTATCTGCATATTCGAACATGCCCTAGTTTTACAGTTTCTACAGAAAACTTTAATTTCACTTAACAACCAATCTTCTCTACCATATATCCTCAATAGCTTCCACATTGCTTTTGTGATGATTCTGTCTTCACTTTTTCTAGGTCCATGTATGATGCACGGTTTTTTTGCTATTATTTTCAAACTTCTCACATATTTACATCGTAATTAAACACGTGGCCTTCTCACCCTCCTCCTTGTCTAAACCGTTCAGAGATGCTGCCACATTTCTCAAGCAAAATCCTGCAGTACATGTTTCCTGGTATACACTGAGTAATGTTATATCCATATTCTTGGTGTCTACTCTATCACCCATACCTTTTTGCAAAGGAAAATTTTTCCCTCTCTCCCGTTTCTTTGAAAGTTTTCCTTCATACAGACCTGCCATCCGCACCCCGGTCTGTGACTCAAGTCATACTTGAACCAATGTACTTCATCATCCTGTTTTAATCTCATTTATGTCTTGTGTCTTCCCATTCTTCATTCAGCCTCTTTATTTCCATCTTACATCCTAAACACTCGTTTCCACAATTATTCTCTAAATTATATTAACCCTTTCACCCTTATGTCATCCATCTCTGTCACTGTTCTATCCTCCACATTAAAAAATCTTACAAGTAATCATTCCGTTATAGGCACCCCTTTATTTTTCACTCTATTTCCCTCTTTCAATTTCTTCTAGACTGTACATACCCCTCTCTTTTGTAACGGAATTACACTTCAAATTACCTCTATTCTTCTATAACTAAACCTCTTATTTCTCCTTCCCGCCACTTGCTGTTTTTATTCCCTCTTCATATCCTCCAGTACTCACTATGTACTGAAACATAATTTGGCAAACTATATAGTTCCAAGAATCAGGCTATTTTTTTAAGACATTTGCACAAGACTCCATTTTTGTTTGCTACAACTCTATTCCTTTCAACAACACCATCTCTTCTCTTTCACTTACCCATGCATATGTGCTTTCTAGTACAACTAACCATTTAATTTTCTCCAAACCAGGCACAGATCCAGACTCTTCAGAGAACGTTCTCTCCCAATCTCACTCTTTTCCATTCATGGACCATATATACTCAGTATTAAGAACTTTTCCCCAGTCACACTCAGTCTTATTCATAAAGTTCTTGAACTAGCACCGTACTTCTTCAGTATTCCACAGTTTTCCTAACATGTGCTATGCCCTCATAACTCAGCACCTTTCACTTACCATAGACACAATCAATCTCTGTCCTCCCTGTTCCTGCCCACACTGTCCTTTCACCTTTGTCTCAGTAATGGCCAAAACATTCAACCTGTCTCCGTAAAAAACATGAAATTTAATAATTGTCGTGATCAGGATGTTGTGTGATGGGAAGGCACCAGAAGTTGATGGCATTACAAGTGAGAGTCATCTGTCGAGTTGTGATAGCAAGGATGAGTGGTAGAGCATGGTTTGTATGGTATGTCATGATAGTAAAGTTTTAATGAATGTGGGAGAGTATAATTATTCAACTGTATAATGGTGAAGATGACAAAGTCAATTATAAAGATTGTATGGGCATAACATTACTAGGAAGGTGAATGTTGGAATTTGATTGACAATGCAAGACACATGACAGGATTTGCACAAGGAAGAGGGTGTGTTGATGAAGCGGTTGATTTGAAAGTTATTCGAGAAGTTTGGGAGTTAATGGAAAAGGCAGTATGTCGCTTACGCCGACATAGACAACGCTTATGATAGAATTAATAGTCTGTTTGAAGGTCCTAGTGGACCATTAGTAAAGAAGACTAGTTGTTGCGAAGAATTAAGAGTTTTTAGCATAGAAGCAAAGCGTGTGTTAAACTATGTAGGAGAGGGACTGATTGGTTTGGCTGTTGAATATCTTTATGGATGTACCTATACAAAAAATCAGAGTAAGGAAATTAGATGAGGATGCAAGGTTACAAGATAAGAATATGGGTTGGGAGTGAAAATGTGTAATGGCTGATGTTTGCGGATGATACATGACTGAAGATGGATATTGAAGAGCAACTGCAGAAACTAGTAACAATTCGGAATTTTTATAAGAGGAAACAGTTGAGAATAAATGTAAGCTAAAGAAAGGTTATAAGGGTAGTAGGATATCAGGAAGATTGTCCAGTTAATGGAGATGTGGGTAATGGAAGTAGCTAGGTCTAGATGTAACGAATGGTCGCTTGATGTGAGGAGAGGTGAACACGTGAATCAGGGAAGGTAGCAGGGTGCGTGCGAAAGATTGGGCCGAGTTGAAATGTTTATGTTGAATAGGAATAAAACAAAAAGGTTGAAGCTGTGGAGATGAATTGTTTTTATAGTAAATATATGTGAGATATGAAAAAGTGTAAGGTTGAAAAATTTATAAATATGTAGAGCTATAAGAAAGGTTAGAGTAGCAGAAAAAAGGATCATCTTCAACCTCCTTAGCTGCATCCTTGTTGAGAAAGAAATTACTATGAGGGTCTACGAGGTGTCCTTTATGAAAGATTGAAGAAGGGAAGTAGTGGTGGGTAACAACTCATGGTCAGTTATTTTCGTGTGAATTTTATGAATCCAAAAGGGAAAATAACTGCCAGGGAGGTTCTTGAAAAGCTTTTGTTGGGGAATAATATAGGGTTGCTGCCTTATTATTAACCTCAACTTTTTTCCATATATTTTTATGTGAAGATTAACATAAACCTAAATTTTAAAATGACAGGGAAAATAAATATGAAATGGAAAGTGATAATGTTAAGTCAGTAACATAGATTTAAGAAGAAATATGTGCGGCATAGCAAAGACGTGAGAAAACTTTTTTTTAGTATAGTAGAACGGGAGAGAAATCCTATGTGTGTTTATATATATATATATATATATATATATATATATATATATATATATATATATATATATATATATAAATACACACACATATATACATATTTGCATATATATAAAAATATACAGTATGTGCGCGCGCTTGTGTGTGTATAATACACACACAAAAGGATGTTCACCATTATTGCTGAGGGTTGTTAATACGCAGTAAGTGATTTTTCACTTTGAATTCTGTTTATGGTTGAATTTTAAAAAGGAAGAAAGCTATCAATTTAGGCACATCTGTTATTCACAGTAAGAGCACTTTTCCATTTAATTTCAAATAAAATCGAAGCTTATAGCTGGCAGTAATATGGTTGCAAGTGTATTACTTAAGTATTCTTTGAGTTTCTATAACTCGATGAGAAAATGGCCTTATTGTCCAAGTGCTTCACAAAATAGGTATGAGAAACCCAGCTGCAACACATTGTTTATATATCCCTAACAGTGGTGTTTAGACCAATAACCGTTGTTTCCAATATTTAATATAGGCCAGCTGGAAAGACATGCAGTGAGTTTTGATGTCAGTTAATGGTATTAACATTTATATTAAAACTGGGTCACAAATGATATGATTAGTAGCCTAAGGTTATTTCTTTGGCGATTAAACATTTTGTAAACAGCCTCTTGATAATTCGTTGTGCTTTTATGAGCGACCAGAAATAACTTTTCAGATTATTAAAAATCTTGTATTGATGATTTTTACATTTATATTTATATTTTTCTCTTTGAAATTAAATGTTCAAATTATTTTCTTTATTAAAATGCAACACGTGAGAAAGAAGACTGCCGATTTTACACACAGATTATAGAGAAACTGATGCAGAAGCAGCTTCAAGTTTAACAGTTGCCTAAAGTATAAAATTGTGTAGATATAGGTTTGAAACGAATTGTTGCTTTACATTTTGCGTCTTTGATACTTTTTTTCTACATGATAAGGTTCTTTTCCATCCGTTTTGTATATGCAGATGAAATCAACTGCGCCTGGCAAGTAAGTGCAGTTATACCGTCTGGTGAATCCATTAGAAAAGAGAGAAAAAGTGAGAGAGAGAGCGACTTGGCCACAAGTAGACTGGCATGGGCAGGGATTCAATTTTTGATGGCATTGTCACCTGTTAAAAGAATCTTTTCGTCCAGACTTAAGTGTGTTAAACTTCTCCTCATAAACATGTACCACACACACACACTGTATATTATATATATACACTGTATATATATATATATATATATATATATATATATATATATATATATATATATATATATATATAATCACTAAAGCAACGACTGTCGGACAACATTTCATCATATATGGACAACATTTCATTCGAATTGTAGTGGAACAAATACAACATTTCACGAATTTTCGACTCACGTCGGGATCGAACCCAGGTCTCAGGTGGAAAGCAAGGGCGTTACCCAGTTCGAACTTGTATGGCCCAGTGGGTAACGCCCTTGCTTTCCACCTGAGACCTGATGGATTTCATCTTATTCACTAGAAGGGATAATTCGAATGAAATGTTGTCCATTGGGTCATTGCGGGAAGTTGGGGAAAACTGGCCAAGCAGTTAGCTTTTTACGACCTTGTGCCTCTTGTCCAGACCTTGATCCCGACGTAGTCAGAAATTTATTTCCCACACGTGATTGTGTGTTGATGATTTCCTTATTCATCAGAAGGGATAAATTGGGTCATTGGAGTCGGGAAGTTGGGGAAAACTGCTGGTATGCTTTCCGAGTTGCTCAGGTTCCGACTTCTTTAGACTTGTATGGCCCAGTGGGTAACGCCCTTGCTTTCCACCTGAGAGACCTGGGTCCGATCCTACGTGAGTCAGAAATTATTTCTGTTCCATACGTGATTGTGTGTTGATGATTTCTATATATATATATATATATATATATATATATATATATATATATATATATATTATATATTATATATATAATCAACATATGTGGAACAAATATATATATATTCTTTTACGACCTTGTGGTCCAGTTGGTAGCGCCCATGCCTTTCAATTAAAACTCCTGTCCGATCCCGAATTGAGTCATATATATATATATACTGTATATGTATATATATAATATTTGTAATATATATTATGTATATTATAATATATACTGTATATGTATATATATGTAATTGTATTATATTTACTAGACACATATGTAATTGTAATTGCCATTATGCCCTTTTAACTTCTCGAATTCTTCCCACTTTTTGGATACGCTTGTCACTACAAAGCCTTAGATCCAAATGCAAGAAATATGAAGTAATTCTGATGTCCGGTAGCAGGATTCCAACCCGCATACAGAGTATCAGAACGAGGTCAGGGTCAGGTCGGCCACTGTTACAATTATATATATCGTAGATAGATGGATAGATAGATAGATAGATAGATAGATAGCAGTCACACCGTAACAGGACTTACTGATCATTCTTGAGTTTATTAACCGTAGGAATTTTATACGAGATTGGCCTGGAGCCATTCTTAAAAAGAAATGGCAAAACTGCAAATTGTGACATGCCTCGAATGGCTAAGGATGAATTGTCTTTTATTTTAACAGAAAGTTTCAGTTGTTATTATATTCCGGAGTTGTGAGGTTTACTAATTGTCAGAGACAACAACGTATATCCGGTTGTCATTTTTTTCTTTGCGTAATGTATAGTCTGACTTATGTTTTGTTTTCCATATTTATATTTCGGTTTTTATAATGTGAATTAGTGGTTAGTAATCATTAAAGCAGTGTTAGTATTATACTGTCATTATTTTTTGTACCATGCCCATGATTATTGTACTTTAACATCAAGAACTAATTTAATTTTAAGCTCATGCCCTGCAGGTATGCATGTTTTAACGACGCCCCCATTTTACTCTCTCTCTCTCTCTCTCTCTCTCTCTCTCTCTCTCTTTTACGCAGCGAACAGCTCTCAAGACTAACGCGTATCACTTACCAGGAGAGCCGAATAAAAGACAAGATTCCTGGAAATTTTCCCTAAGAAGACTCTTTGGGGAAATCTCTAGGGAATTTGTTTATTAGGAACACATTTTTTTTTTTTTTTAAAGCAAGCTAACCACAATAGGTTGTTTTTTTTAATGCTATTGAAACTCCGTTGGGTTTTTGTTCACTCTGTAGATTTATTATTTTTTCCATTGCGTACCTGTATACACAAGTTTTTGTTTTTATTTTTTGTTTGTGTTTGTTTTTATCATATTTCGTGTCCACACACTTTCCCGTTTGTTCAGTAGAGTTTTAAGACGATTTTGTCTAGTGAGAAAAAGAAGACTTAGTCAATGAATGAGAGAGAGAGAGAGAGAGAGAGAGAGAGACGTATGCATTGAATGAAGGAGTGAGTATATATAAGAAGAGGGTGGAGGTTGGGATAAGAGGGGTAGATCCTGCTAGGAGGGGTTGAAAAGGCCCCAGTAAGAAAGAAGACTACGGACGTAGACTAGACTATTTCTTGGAACTGGTGAAGGTGGATCAATTAATCCTTCCTTCATAAGAGAGAGAGAGAGAGAGAGAGAGAGAGAGGGAGAGAAAAAGAGAGACAGACAGACCGAGGGAGAGAGAGAAAGAAAGACAGGCAGACAGACAGAGGGTCGGCGAATAGAAGCGTTTTTGACAGAAAGGTTTTTGAACATTATATATCAAGTTAACGGTGATTGACACTTGAAAAATTATTGTTTTCAGGCAGACAGCCAGACACTAAGCACCAGGTCATTCTTTCTTCCTTCTCTCTCTCTCTCTCTCTCTCTCTCTCTCTCTCTCTCTCTCTGGGAAAGTTGCTGCCTTCAGGTTTCATAACAGTAGCCCTGTCTTGTTTATTTGATAGTGTTCTATGCAGTGTTAGTTAAGTAGTTATTTGAAGGGCTTAATTTTTTCCGTTTGATTACATATTCTCTGTGAAATGATTTTTCTTCTGACGATTAAGTAGTCCCAGTTTTAAACAGTCATTCTTTTCTTGTGTCCCTCATGTTTTTATTCTCTCTCTCTCTCTCTCTAATCACCTTTTAGTCTTCCAGGTTTTTTATATTTCCATTGTTTTAGCGACGTTTCATTCCATTTTTTTCTTTTTTTTTCAAGTTCTTCATCATTATAAACCAGTAGGTGCAGTGAATAGATCGTTTTATATAGAACTCTTTTCATCTCTCCCCTCCTTTTCTATTTTCTTTGCCTACTTATAACCCCGCCTCTCTCTTGCTTTTCATCTCTTTCTTTATTCTTTCCTTCGTGTTTGTCTTACTCTTCTTTGGTTAGCTTTCATTAGATGGGGATTTTTTCATGTATCGTAGTGAAACATTTTCTTTTTATTAACAGAAGTAGCTTTAATGGTAATAGATTTAGTATTAGCAGTAGCGTTGTGGTGGTAATCGCAATGGCAGTAACGTCATTATTGTAATAGATAATGATTTTTTTTTTCAGTATATGTCATTATTAAGATTTTCCAAATGTACCGCTCTTGCCAATTCGCTAGGAAGGGTAAGTAAGTGGTTAGTATCAATCACATATATTTTTGGCTGCGGGAGAACGTAGAAAAAGGGAATGAGAGTGTGATTTTCTTTGAATAAGTCAATAAACATAGAGGAAGGCAGAGAATTCCAGTTTTAACTCGTGAGTGGCGTGAAGGGCTGATAAAACTGATTGACTCTTGAGAATGTAATTACTCGTACATTACGGTTTTTCTGGTAATACAATGCAAGGTAGTCGCTGCGCCATGTTATCAAGAGTCTCTAGGGAATAATGTTTAAAGCTGAATGTAATCCAAGTTGGAGATAAGAGCTTTGTCATAGCTTAGTCTACATTTGTTTGTAAAGCTTTAACGAAGAAATTATTTTCTGAACTTCTCCATGCATTTGCTTGGCCTTTAGTATGGAAGGAATAAAAATTTGATTAAATAAAGTGAATGTATAGCGTTGATGCGGTAGAAGTAAGCTTCTTGTTATGTCAGTGCCCTAGGGATGAAGAAACTTAAGTCCTTTTCTGACTGATAGGAAACGAAAGATAGGTCGAAGGAAACATATTCCCGCGTCTTGAAAGGAAGATTTTAAGATTCACGGACAGTAGAACGGATAGATATACAACTGGCAAATGAAAATAGATACAGCGGTTGTGATGGTTAATAGAAGGAAATTTTCAAAAGAACTTGAGACGGCATTAACCAAATTCTAAAATTTTTGCATGTTGTTGTAAAGATATAGATTTTCAGTTGAAGAAATATTTAGTATCTTTACGGCCGAATGCTCAATTGTAGAATTTGGATAATGCTAGTGTTTAATTATGAAAATAGGTAAAGGTGTGTTTATACGGCTGTACATAAATGCCTTTTCAGAAGAACTGGAACGGAATAGCACTATATATTCTTCTCAGTTTTCAAGGATTTGTACTCGTAAACTTGTACAATTTTGCAAAGGACGCGGTGAAATGATTCTATCATTTTTGATAGTACTCATATTCATGTTTAAGATGTACCCCCATATATTTCGTTTTTTACACTAATACACCCTGTATAATATTTAGGTATTTAATTAGATACTCCTATCCTTTGTGTTTGGAATGAAGGAATTTAAAAATCATAATTTTCGTTTGCACAGATGAGACTAAAGTAGCGGTTTGTTTGAATTCTTAGGTACGAGTAAATGATATTCATGTCAAACTTATCATGTGGAGTGTAATTTATTCCCGTACATAATCCAAGGGGAGAATCTGTAGAAGAGTTGTTGTTTTAATAAAGAATGAAAATGCAGGCATTTAAACGCACCTCAAGGAAGAGAAGTTGTTGAAACGAAAGCCATATTTCGCCTTCTGATGTCACTTCAAGACCAGAAATAGCGTGCACACACACAAAGAACGAGACCCCATTAATACCTTCATTTCCTGAGAGGTGCTTACAATAAAAACAAGTAAAAAATGCGACTAAGTTTCTTCGGCGCAATCGAGTTTTATGTACAGCCGCTACAGCGTATAACCAAGGCAACCGAAAATATATTTATATATTTGGGTGGTCTTGTTATAATGCCGTATGAACCGCGGCCAGTGAAACATCAACCACGGCCTATCCTATATCGTTGCCGGAAGCACGAGTATGGGTAACTTTAACCTTAAATAAAACAAAAACTATTGAGGCTAGGGGGCTGCAATTTGGTGTTGGTGATTGGAGGGTGGATGATCAACATACCAATTTGCAGCCCTCTAGCCTCAGTAGTTTTTAAGATCTGAGGGCTAACAGAAAATGTGCGGGGAGAAAAAAAGTGTGGACGGACCTGCAAAGCCGGCACAAATAGTTTTCTTTTACAGAAAACTAAAATCAAGGCACACCTACTAAGTAACAGTCTCTTGGCAAAGAACAGTGTCTTCTTGTAGAAAGATGGAATGTTTTAATGATAACCACAAGTGCAACTTGAATTTAACACAATTTTCGACATATCTGTTGTTTTCCACTGTACTAGACTTTTTTTTCTAGTATGTGGAAATTTCTATAAATAATTACAGCGAAATGCAAATTAGTGTTTTTTTTTATTTATGTATGAATTGGCTTCACTGGTGAGTTTACTTTTCATACCGTCACTTTACTGTTGTTTGACCTTGAAAATGAGGAGTGCAGCCATGTACTCAGTCATGTAGATCTTTGAAATTGAAAGTTGCATGTTATTCATTAACCATATAAACACTCAGCTAAACAGTTTTTCTGAAACGATATTGTTCATCCAGAAATAATATATTGGAAAACATTTGAAGATCATATGAACAGGTTTTCACCCAAGAAAACCTAAATAATATTGTTACCGGACTCATAAATTCTTGTTACCTGCCTTTCACGCGGTTTTAGACGCAGCGCATAGGCCCAGTTTACGAAGCATAGCATCATCTGATAGTAAGCATCGCGACTACTTCGGAACTGTTGGAAATTTGTTTGTGTGAAGCGGATGCCTTAATTTCGAAATGTCAAGGTTACATCTCTCTCTCTCTCTCTCTCTCTCTCTCTCTCTCTCTCTCTCTCTCCAGAAGTAACTTGACACAGAGGCATTGGCGCTTACTTCTGTGTTTCTGGACTTGCTTAGGTAAAGTATAGAGTTCATCCTTTAGAAAGAAAAGTAGGTAATATACGTTGGTCCTGTAAATAGATGCCATAAAAGTTTGATGATTACTAAGGTATAAAACCTGAGGTGTGTGAAGTTTTTGGTATGTTTCATTCAATACGTAACGACAGTTTTTTTCAGATGACTTGGAATGAATATAGACCTACGGTATAGCACAAGATGTGGCTTCCTAGCTAGAGAGACTTCAGAGAGAGAGATACATGTTCGCAAGCGTATGCGATAGCGAAAAAGGACGTGTTTCAACGCGTTAACACTATAATTAAAGTTCGCTTTACGGAGGTTAATACGGTGATGTACATGTGTCTAAAAACAAATTGGTAATGGTTTTAAAATTCCTAAATAATTCGTTTGGCGTCAAGTCTATTTTTATTGAACGAAATGCCATGGAAAAAGTTCCAAAACAGTTTAAAATGCTTCTATTAGAAAATGCCTGTGATGTGCATACGTAGAGAGAGAGAGAGAGAGAGAGAGAGAGAGAGAGAGAGAGAGAGAGAGAGAGAGAGAGAGCCGGGAGACATGCTGTCTAAATTTACCCTTACTCGGCATAGGCCAAGGACGTTCTATTTACGCTTTACCCTTGCTCTGCTTTTCAGAAACAGGCAATATTTGTAGGTGGAGGACTTCTTCCTCTCTTCCTGGTAATGCAATGTTATTGATATTATTGGTTCGTCCCATCACTATGACCTTTCCATTTCATTGTTAACTTATCCCTCCGTGCACATTTGTTGCTGTTTTTGTTTCTTTCACTCTACTGTAACCCCAGTTTCAATTCTCTCTCTTTTTGTTTCCATTAATTTTTTGTATACTCTTGTTCGTCATGGCTTTTACTTGTGTCTTGTTCTTTATCCATTTGCCATACTTCCCATTCCTTTCTCTAATCGTTCGTTTTTTGCCTTTGACTTCATTTTACAAAAGCAGTATTTTCCATAGTTTGTTGTCTTTTAGTTGTATTTTTCACCTTACCAATTTCATGAATGGTGTACAAGAAAAGACACCCTAGCCAGTCATCAGATTCTAAAAGCATTGTGAGAATTGCGCAGGTAACCGACCCTTTTTTTTTATTTTTAGATAATTTCAAAGGTTATTCCAGGAAAAGAACGCTACCACAGTCTTTGAGTTTGTTTCTTCTAAAAATGGGTCTCATGGTATTTTATGATTATACAGTATATATATATATATATATATATATATATATATATATATATATATATATATATATATATATATATATATTATTACACATTTATTATATATATATACTGTATATATACAGTATATATCTTCTCATGCTGGCTGATATAATACACATATCTTGAAAGTTTTTTTATCATTCTTTCAGCCTCTACTTCTGTTTATTTTATTTGTATATTTACTTTGGTTTTGAAACTTGTCCGTCATTACAGGGACTCTATTGATATGTTCTTTATGAAAAGCAAAGTTATTTAGGTATTTAAGATCTATGGCGGTCGTCAGAATTATGTTTTTTTTTTTTGCGTTTATGTGTCAGTATGTGTTGTAGTTGCCAGCTTTATATTATTCACAGAATTAGTGCAAAATTCCTTGCATACATCAAAATAAAAGTTCCATAATATTAATTTTTAGCTCGAAAACGTTTGTGGACGTACAGCTGAGAAATAGAGGGTAAGCATTTTATTTTTGTTTTGCACGTAATCTGTTGTTCGACAAAGTTGATACATCTTGATTTAGTCTGAAGCCCCAATTGGGACATCTTCAGCTCTCTCTTCCAGCTTCGTCTTATAATTCTGTCATTGCCCGATTACCCTGCATTCTGCTTTATCCTGAATTCTCTTTCTAGAGAGCGAGCAGATATACTGAAAAGAAATTTTTTTCATGTAAAGTCGTTTTTATTTTGAGTTTCATGCGCAAAATAGTGTCTCCACCAGTGGATAAGTTTTCGAAGAGTATCACTCAGAATAATAATAATAATAATAATAATAATAATAATAATAATAATAATAATAATAATAATAATAATAATAATAATTATTATTATTATTATTATTATTATTATTATTATTATTATTATTATTATTATTATTATTATTATTATTGTAAATAGGCAGTAATCCTCCTTTCAGGCCCAGTTTATTAAATAGGACTGCTTCTTCGCATCACTTTGCTTTTCAAAATATTCCTCTATTTTCCTGCTTTTATACTTTTTGTGTGTATTAAAAGCAGAGTGTTCACCTAAGCAGTGGGCATCTTCAGAGCAAACTATAGGGCAGATATACTTGAAAAACTGGTTTGAGGAAATGCTTGCTTGATTTTGATTGGTCAAGACAGGTATGGGTATCTTCCCTTCCTGGGTTGCTAGTCTGGGTCATAGTGATTATGTGTCATTAGTGTAATTTTTTGAGCTCCGATTGATCGCAGCATCGGTTCATAGGAGCCTGCCTTTTATTTCTGTATTAAATCACTGATGTTGTTAAGTGCCAAACTTCTGTCCCAACATGGGGAGGGACAGGACTTCATTGTAGTGTTAAGGGGTCGGCTTTTTTGTAGGATATACAACGTTTATTAATCTACATAGATTATGGCACTGTTTCAGCATCTTAAAGCCATCAATAATTTGCTGCTTTGTTAGTTTAACTCCTTGTTATGAAAGGAAATGGCAGGGGGCTAGCCTCTTCATGAATGTGGCTGGAGATATTTTCCAAGGCACTAGAGGTTGCCGTACCAACGTGGAAATGAGGGTGTCCTGAGATCTGGCAGTAACATTTCTATACAAGATGCCTCTAGAGATCATCATTCATACGTGGTGGACTGTTCTTCGTTGTTGTGACTCGAAGTGATAGGTTTGATCCTATCCTCTGTAAGTGCTATTGTTACATTCTTCTGGATGATTTTCTTCAGGACCTTTTCATTCGTTTTGTAGGAGGGCGAGGTGGCCCGGCAGAAGAGGCGGTTTTAGGTGTCCAAATACCATCCTTCAAGAATCATCCCGTTATGCCTTTTTATATCTCAGTTGGAACCCGTTACTAACTACCACCTTTATTGTCCTGTCGAGCTTGAGGTGAATGACCCTCGAGGTGAGGCATGCACAGTCACCCTTCATACATAGACCAGTGTTAGTGTCTTTAGAATATACAACTGTTTGGAGTTCTGTAGTGCAAGGGGTCACCCTCATATCCTAGAAAGAGAAGGAGCCTTCTGTGCTTCTCTTGTATGGGATTTTAAGGATAAATGAACCCCTGATAGTTCTCAGGATAGAATGTAGCTTGGTTTCATCCTTAACCTTTAGGATCAGAAGGTATATGAATTGCTGAAGAGTAAGTAATGAAAATGAACTTTTAACCAGATGTACTAGTTTTGAATATTTTTGATAATGAATGGAAATAAATTAAATGTAAAGTCAAAGGAGGTTTGGCAGTCTCACAGTGTGAGGTGTTCTGAACGCAGGAGGGTGAATGAGTACTTGGAAATCTCTCTGGAGCTGGAGTTTTCATGGAGGAGGATCCTAGCCTGAGAAATTTTGAATAATTTTTGTACAATATGAAGTTTATGTTAAATTTTTACATGTATAAAACTCCGATTTTTATTGTCGTTTTTCAGTCATTTTGGATGGACTACTACACATTAAAATGTAGTTCCATTGTGAATCACGATTAACCTGAAGAAGACCATGGATTGGTGGTTGAAACAGCTGTCGGCTTTGGAATGAATAAATATAGCTGTATTGTAGCAATTTTGATTATCCCCCTTAAAGACCGGAAAGAGCGCTATATTTATATATATATATATATATATATATATATATATATATATATATATATATATATATATATATATATATATATAATATATATAGTATATATATATATTTCATAAGCCTGCTCTAAGTCCATATTTAATAATCGGTATAGGGTAAGCTACATATTAGTCAGGCACAACATACGTTTAATAGTGCATCTATCCAATCAGATTTGAAACTTTAATTCTGTAATGTTTCAGTGTCATCGTAATTGTAATTTAGCAAATGCAGTGTATTTTTCTGCTTTTTCTCCTTTAAGATTTGTACATAGCAAATATGACTTTGTTCCCATAGAACATCGTTGTTACACTTAGAAAACATTAAAATTATTAAATATATTTATGCATATATGTACATATGTATATTTACATGTAACGCACACGCACACGCGCACACACACACACACACACACACACACACATATATATATATATATATATATATATATATATATATATATATATATATATATATATATATGTATGTAGAGATAGAGGGAGAAAAGAATAAACTTACCAGGGGACTATAAAACCTTTTTAATGGCCAGCCGACACTCTAAAACAATGGCTACTAGGCCAGAGATGACAACAGACAAGGAAACGAGAAGTGACATTAAAAGGAACCTTTGGAAACACGAATGTCAAGCACCTCACTCGCTTTACTGGAAGTGTCACCACTGAGTGGCGTAATGGTCAGTGTTGCAAGACTGTGCCGCTAAAAGTGAACATTTATTCGATGAATTTATTGCGTTTCTTTCTCCTTCCCTTGTCTTATAACCAGTGTTTGAATATGTTATTTACCAGTATGAACTGGTTTTACTCTTTGGACCTTGGCTTTGCTTACGCTAAAAGAAGACTTCCCCAGCGTACAGAAATACTAAGACTCAAAATTTGAGAACCATATCTTATGGCCAATTTAAACACCTCACGTTTTCCTAAGCCTCTTGAACCATACCCCTCATAACTGTTCTGACTTCTTTGGATTAACCTTGATAATATCTCAGCCAGAATCGGATCATTGACTGACGTAGTGGATGAGCCGCTGTACCCTTGGATATTGTCTTAGCTGTCACTTGAAGAACAAATGCGGTTCGTTGTGTGTTAGGATAGAAGGTTTTGTGTTTCATACATATACATATATACATATATATATATATATATATATATATATATATATATATATATATATATATATATATATATCAACACTACAAGCAAGAAATGAAAAACGGTTGTATACTGTTTTTTTTTTTTTTTTTTACCCGTTGTAGTACCGTTTTTCACTTCTGTGTTGTTTGACAAAAATCACGTGTCAGAGTGAATATATCACACACACATATATATACACATATATACACACACACACACACACACACACACATATATATATATATATATATATATATATATATATATATATATATATATATATAATTTAATATATATATAATTTGACATTATACTTTGACTCGTAATAGCAGGTGACCCCAGAGAAAGCACTCGAGGCATTATTCTTTGCCGTATTCATCTTATAACTGGTACATTGGTAATGTTCCCCGATGGCTATACAGCAAACTCATTGATATCCCATATTTGAAATGCATTTTATTTGATAGGTTATTTCTTCATTCATTTGACTGGAAAGTGAGTAAAATGCCGAAAGCACGAATGGCTCGGAATTAGTCCTTTTTATTTTATTCGCCTCTAAACGTCTTGGGCAAAGAAGTTGAAAGAAAGGTTTCACTTGAAAGGCAGATGAAAGAATTTTTAGAAAGGATCTAAGCCTTTATGCTTTAGGAAGAAAGTGTAGGATATCGGAGACTGGACTTCAGAAAAAAACCAGACGAGCAGACACTTTTCTTAGAAAAGTGGTCTTGTCTGCCAACTGCACGTCTAGTTTGGATGGGCGTACTAAATGAGGTCAGAGAACTATGTGAAAGTGTTTTTACCTAAAATGTTATTTGGTAGAATTTATTGAAAACCTGTGTTAGATCGTGTGGAAAGTTTATAAGAATTTGTAAAAAGACAATGTGAAATATTCATGTAGTAGTTAAATTAGTTAAAACGAGGTAATGTAATATAGGGTTAAAAGACATAGAATATAAGGTAAATAATGAGAACAGTTTTAAATGTGTAGGAGTTAGTGAATTGTTCCTGGTTGAATAAAGTGTCACAACGTGTAAGCTAGAATATATTTTTTGTTTTACAATCTTTACTGTACAATGCTAACTTTAAATCCCAATTTTCTTTTTATCTTTTATTTATTTGTTAAAATAACGAGAAGGATGCGTTTGCAATATAGGACAATGAAAACTGGTTGTAAAGAACTTCTTGTAATGGTTTTGAAAATTGGTTGATAAATTTAAAATAAAAAAAAGTTTGAAGAATCATCTCTAAGGTTAACCAGTAAGCAACTTATACTACGGTGTGCAGTTACATTCTTAGACCAGTCTCTTCTGGTTGAAATATTAAAAGAGTATGGCACATTCAGCACAGATCATGTTATGTTATATTCAGATATGTACAACATTTGAATGAAATCTTTCCCCAGTAATATGAAGAGCTTGAGCTCATAGCTATGCGCCGAAACTATTATTCGATCATGCAGAGTTATATCAAATTTCTTGATGTGCTGTGACACAACATCATACCAAAGATGAAGAATTCTCATCATCCCGCCTGGCTAAAGTTTAGTCTGTAGGAGATACAGTCAGCTGCTACACGAGCACCACTGATTTTTTTGCTATCTTTTCTATTTGGGAATGATGCACTCTCCTTCAGGAGGAAGAAGTGAAGCAAATACCCAAAGGAAATCTTTGAAGTATCTTTAACTACATGGCCAATATATTTTTCACACAGCACTGCACGTTCCTAATTGACGAAGAGGAAATGATATAGATAGTTTGTTAAGGTGGATACAGTTCAAGAATACTTTAGAATGTACAATGTTGTAGTAAATCTCTGGCAGTGACAGTAGGGTGCTGTGTCATCTCTTCCTGTGTCGTTTGTTGTTTTCTGACTAGTTAGGGTGCTGTTATGGGCTTGTCAGTAATGTTTATGTTTGGGGCTCTCCTGGAGGTGGCATGATAGACATCTAGAAAGATGTGTAAATGTCATTCTGATGTTACATTTTAGGACATCCCTCTTTCAGGCACTATCATTTGTAGATGTCCTTACTATTCATTAAATCCTCGGAGAGAGAGATGGAGTAGTTCTGTGGTTTTTGAAATAGGCAGTAAGTTTGATGCAGTGGGCAGGGCTCATGCCTAGTTAGTGTGTTTTTAGAGGTCAGTGTGGTAGTCTTTTTTTGTATTTATCTAAGTCCTGATCACTGTGATGATATACCCTAATGGGTCTCACTGGTGTAGCAACAGCAAGTTGTTAGTTCCAGTAGCTGTTCAAGGAGCCGTCTCCTTTTGGGTGTCCATGTAGAAGTTGGCAAAGAACATCCCATTGGAGTATATAATTACTACCCCATCCATCTGGGTAAACAGTTGGCTAGGATTAGAGAAAGAGCTGTGCTTTGTATTGAGAGTGAGAAACAAACACAGTGACGCTTTAACATAACCAAGTTCTAGGTGGAGTCATCACACCTGGAATGTTGGTGATGAAGCTCTTGACAATTAACAAGATCTCATCAAAGGAAGTTTTTATCAGCACACGAAGGAAGTTAGCAGAGGTTTTGAAGAAATGCTTTGAACGGGTAGTGTACCTTGTAAGTATGGAATAGAATCATCCTTCAACTTCCTTCATGTACTGAAAGGTGCCTCACTTAACGTGATCTTCACCTTGCTAGATATCGATTTTTTTCACCAACAGGGTATACCCTGATGACTCCACCCTGAACTTAGACGACCTCATGCATCATTGTGTTTGCTGTGCACCGTCAGTATGATGTAGGCCCCTAACTCTCCCATTTGGGCCAACTGTACATCCTGGTATATGGGATGGTAATTAGATACCCCATGGGAACCTCTTTGTTATCTTGTATAGGAGTATCAGGGTCCTTGGAGAAGAGGATATTTAGACCCTACAGAGGGAATCTGAAAAATGCTCTGCGCTCTTTTACATGTGAGAAGGCTAGAAAAAACTTTCCCTTCCTTGACATCCTTGTGTTCCAAGGTCCTCTTGACCTCATCACTACCACTGACCTAAAGCCCACCAACCTTGTACTCTGATGAATGGCAAGAGTGAATGCCTTACAATATGCAAGAAGTCAAACCAACACATTCATGAGGAACGCACTTACACATTGCTCCATTTTGTCCCTGACCCAACTGAGAACATAAGCAGTGATATCAGCACTTTGATCAGAATTTTGATAAATCAATGAAACATAGAAAGAACTGCCACTAGTCCCTTAACGGTAGTGACACTTATCAAGCTTATTTGTGTTTAATTTTGTGAATCATTGATGTGAAAGTCACTACCATGACACCTGCCCAATGTTTCTGATATACTATTATAAGAACCGTAGAATTACCAATCTCTTCGTGTGGAATAACCCAACTTCCGCTATCAAAGGTTTAAAGAGCTGTAACTTCTACAAAGTCCAGTGCCCTGAAGTGTGATGCCTCCACTTTCGGATCATGCTTTTTACATGCCTGTCATGCTGCCTACAGGAAAGAGCCATATGTTAACTTTAATAATAAGCCATCAGTGGCATTCTAATCAGTCAGAAAAGGTAGCCTATATGATTTGGAATTATTGACGCGACACCTGAACATCACTGATTGAGTTATGGAAACTGTGCACATCCTATAGCAGAGCACTTATCATAATGAACACTTTATTCTCCGCACAGCCCTGTAGGATGTCCTGCAGGAACCATCAGAGCAGAGAAATTCCTCTCTCTCTCTCTCTCTCTCTCTCTCTCTCTCTCTCTCTCTCTCTCTCTCTCTCTCTTCTCCGGAAGGGGATGGGGCGACCGTGGGGAGGTAGAAACACTCACTATCCTAGCATCTCATGCGATAGCCTAACCTATCTGTGCCAAAAACATGAAAAAATGACCAAGCAATCTCTTACTTCTCAAACTAGACCTTTCATAGTTAACCACTCCTCCCAATTATTCATTCATTGCACTCTCCCCAGCTAGCAGAAGCGAAGTTGTGTGTGTGTGTGTTTATGTAAATGTATGTGAAACGTCCGGACGCATATTGAAATATGCTTTAGTCCTTTGAATATTTACGTTCCTCCTAACCGCCACCCCCTTTTTTTTCTAAGGAAAAACATCTGAATCGCCAAATAAAAATTGTTCTGTACAAGATCACCGGTGCGGATGCGGCAATCATTTTTAATAAGGCTTGTTTTAAAGAAGGCCTGCTTCCCATGTGCTACTGGAGCAGGTGTTATTTAAAGAGACATAAGGTTACAGGGTACATACAGAACGTACGTGAACTTGCAGATTTGCATAAAATGAAGAAATCACAGAGGTCGGCCGCATACCAGGCTGGGAGTGATATCAAATGATGATCCTGTAACAATGAGACCACTAGTTGCATTGTTCTGTCCTAGTAACAGATTGAGATACATTTTTATTAACGTCCTGTCGAAAGACTTTCCTAATACAAAAGAAGAAAAGCTCCCCAGACATTTTAGAACTAACGATTTATTAGAGATCTTTTGATGTATCTGACTAGAATTAATACGAAGTTTCAGGGCACCAGGTAAAGTTCAAAATAATTCGACTGCGTATCACGCACGTGTTTTGCCGCATCATTTTATTGAAATCGAAACAAAGTAAAATATACTGTATCTGTTATGCACATCACTGCAAATGATAGATGCAACGGTTGACCAAAATTTAACGAAAAGCACAGGGAGATCGATGTTTATAAAAGCTACGAGTCTGAAAGTGCAAAGTGGAAGTATATACATTATATATATATAATATTTATATATATACACACACGCACACGCGCGCGCGCACACACACACACGCACACACACACATCCTTACTGAAGATGGGTTTAAGCTGTGAAATTATGCGGAGAAAGTATAATTTTTAGTTAACTTCTTCGTAGATCATGAGTGCTGCGATGTAAACTGTGGGAAGTGACAAGTCCAACTCTGAAAGATCGAAAGCTGGATATATTTTATGTGTTTCAGCCTCTGAATGGTATACGTTTCATCAGCACTTTGTAATGAAAGTAAGATATCTTATCACTAATCTTGACCAACAGTAGGTTGTATTTGACATGACTTTCCAACATTCGGACATAATGCACTGCCTATTTTGACCGAAAGTTTTCATACATTTTTACCCTTTCTAAACTAAAGTCTTGAAAGTTCGATCTTAATCTCTGACCGAAAGCAAGATAGGTCCTCACCAAATCGTAGATTCAGTGATGTATGAGAGTTCTGTGTCACTATTTTGGGCAGAAAGTAAGATAACTTGTCACCACGTCAGATCAGAATAGTGACAGACTTTCTCAATGAAATCACCACCATGACGACCTTAAGGTAAAGGATGTCTGTAACCAAAGAATGTAATGGAAAAGAAGTAAGAATAAAGAACGTAATTACAGCCTGTATTTCTCAATGGGATTCCCAAGGGGACTGGCCCCGGGTTCGTTGATACGACACCTAACTTATGAGGTCATTGCTGGAAGTTGCGAATGTGCTTGCTGAGGAAGACACCCCCCCCCCCCACCATCTCTCTCTCTCTCTCTCTCTCTCTCTCTCTCTCTCTCTCTCTCTCTCTCTCTCTCCAGACATATTTATGTCGAAGGAAAGACCTTTGTTTTCAACCACTTACCTCATAAGTGTATTTATACATAGTGAAAAAAAGTCCGTTGATGCTTAGAAGAAAAAGTTTCTGTAGGAATGTTGGCCTAGAAGTTGTCCACCTGCACTCTCCTTGCGCGTCTTACGTGTAACGCAGTGGCCGAAGGGACTATTAGATTAATACCCTCGTCTAGTTGAGCCATGATGGAAACTAGTAAAGGAGCTGGCCAGCTAAAAGTGTCGCCCGAAGAAGGGAAGATTTTAAGAGCAAGGGGACACGGATCCATAAGAGAATTCCAAAGTTCGACTATCGAGATAAGGAAAGTATAAGAATTTTGTAATCTGATGGTTATTGATTTCCACAGAAGAAATGTGGGAAGAGGTGGCTGGACAGGTCTAACGATGCCACATAAAAAAAAAAACCAGGGTAAGTCTACTACAGATGATTGGAACAGATATTAACCCCTCCCCGTCGTCATAATAATAATATTTTATATTTTTGTGATCTCTGGCTGTATAGTGTATTGGAATACAAAAGTCCTAGTACAGTCATATGGATTATAGTTTTGTGGCCGAAAGCATGGGAGTGCAATAGTTCATGAAATACAGTTTTTTCATCTTTTTTTATATATAAATTGCATGGCTTAAGGGATTATCTTCGTGCCAAGAAATTGCATCTATTCATGTAGGAAATGGTTAAAAAAAACTTGTTTCATCAGCTGTTTCTGTTTTTAGAGCATGGACTAAGAATA
>NC_089743.1:58569623-58582123 GCF_040412425.1 Macrobrachium rosenbergii
CCAGAAGGGTTCTGAGGCCAAGGCCAGCTGTCTCTGGCCCTTTATGACCTTGGAAGCTTAATTTCTTGCTCTTTGCAGATGGTGTTGGGGTTGCAAGATGGCGACTCAGTCACTTGTGTCACAATTCTCTGTTTTCTGTGTTAAGACCTTCCAAATCCTGGTGACTTCTGGCAACCCATGTTCACCAGCTTTTATGGGGGGCTCAACCTTTCTGGCAGATTTTGGCAGGCTTCTGTCTCCATTTGCCTTTTATCTGAAAAGAGGTAATTCAAGCAGTCACCAGGTCATAGGAAAGATAAACAGATGCACCAAAAAGGGGAGCACAAAGAGAAATTTACATAGGGGCTGAGTTTCTCACACCCTTCCTCAGTTAGTTATCAGTATGAAAATGTTTCATTTAATTTGCAAGGAAGCTTGGAGGTTTGGGTTTGCTTAGTTGAAGTGGTTTCCGACATTACATTACAATATATATATATATATATATATATATATATATATATATATATATATATATATACATACATACATACATACATACATACATACATACATACATACATACATAGTAAAATCTATGGAAATAAATATTTAAATTGCTTGTACTTTAATACGAACTGGCGTATACTCATTTATTAGTTTTGGTTATGCACTGAAGGATTTATAAACTCAGTATTGTTGACATTATACAAACATTTGTGTTTATTATTACATGACCTTAAATTAACCTTAGCTGTACAATGGGTGCATTTATCAAGTAAGATTAATGTTGTGTCGCGACGGATCACAGAGTGATGCCAGTGGCTTTCCCAAGATTACTTCTAAGTTGGTGTCTTTACAGTAGTTGTTTGTGGGCAGGCGTTTATTTTTTTTTTTTTTGTGGGGGCTTATATACGTGTTTGTGTTTGTTTATGCATGTAACTTCTGTTTATATATTTTTGCACGCCTATTTTAAGGCCCAGTGTCAGTGACTTTGTACATTTTGGAAAGAACGGGAAATTATACACTGCTATGGCAGGGAAGATGTCTATTGCTTTTCTATAGCTTTTTTTTTGCTTAAGTTAGTCAGTTATGTGTTCTTTTTTTCAGATTTGATTATGGTAATGTATTTTTTTTTCTCCTAGCTTCATGTTTTCTTTCATTTCGTTTGAGTGTTTGGTAACACTGATCCCCGGTACTTTTGTTATCCCAGTTTTCTCTGTGGTGACTTCTTGTCTCCTTCGTATATAATTTTGATGCGATCTTCGCACTTAGGTATGTAATCAAGTTTTCATTACATGTATTTTATTTTTGTGTGACGATTGTAATAACTAGTTAGATGCAGATTAAGAACTGAATGTGAAAAATAATTGAAGTTCATTCAACCAGCTCTTCATTATAAACATGTTCAAGTGCTTGATATTATCAGTACTGATGCCAATGTCATGATATTGACTAAGCTGTAATATAGTAGTAATAATTATAATAGTTTTTACAAAGAAACGATAGCAACTGAAAAAATCTCGAGTTCCCAGAGCGTTCGCGAATCTCATAATCCAACTCGGATTTTTCCACCTCGTCGAAATGAGTTTGCTAATGGCATGGCCTGAGAGGAGGCAGTGGGACCCTAAAAGTTTCAGAATCCCCCTTCTCTCTCTCTCTCTCTCTCTCTCTCTCTCTCTCTCTCTCTCTCTCTCTCTCTCTCTCTCTCTCTTGTCTGCGTCGTCATTGCCTTGGTGGCCTTTTGTCCATGCATTGGACAGATTCATTTGAGACGGTTTGAGACTCATTAACAGAACAACGAATTCACTTTGTTGTCTGTGTAGGAAAGTGAGTGGTTGGTTTACGTTTCCATACCTGTTAGATTGATTTAAAGAGCCTCAGGTCTCACCTTGTGTTTGTATTTTATAATTGGCAAAGCGTGCCATTCCGATTTGTGTGGTATTGATTAATAGAAAGCTGCCGACATAGATTTTGTGCATGTAAATGATATCTGTCTTGCGCTGCGATCAGGTTTGTGATTTGAAAGGTGATTGGATTTCTTTTGTTGATGATTGCATGAGCACTTTTTAGTGTGGTCTTCCTCGCTTTATAATTAACAAAAATCAGTGCGTCGTGCCGTTGTGTGTTAATGTACGTATGTATGTGTGAGCGTATGTGTTGCCGGGTGTTCCGGGAACCTTTATATTTCGTGACATCCATTGAATGACAGCACGTGGCCTTGTGCCTCTTCCCTGTCATTATGGCGAGATGTGGCAATAATGTGTGAGATATCATAAGAGATCGTATGATTGATAGAGACCATTCGATTCATTCTTGAAAACCTGTCGGGGGTTTTCTGGTGTGTTGTGACACCGTTTTTCTTCTGAATCTCTCTCTCTCTCTCTCTCTCTCTCTGTATATGTGTGCGTGTGTAGAAGGGCTTTTGTTTGTGTTTTTCATTCAAGTTTAAACAAATATGCGTGACAAGCCTTGTACATTTCAAGGTCTGAAGCATCTCACACGGATGTTGTTCAGGAAGTTAATATACATTAGTATGCACATTAATCCTGTTGATATGCCCACGAATCCATGCACACGCACACACACACACACACACACACACATATATATATATATATATATATATATATATATATTGTCTGTGTGTGTGTGTGTGTGTAAAAAAATCTTACATCTTTTCCCATTTAAAGGGTGTGTCGTCAGGAGGGGAAAGCCTTCCAGTTATCAGTCTCTCTTTGGATGAGGTTGTTAGCCCCATATATTTTTCTCAACCCTAACTGACACTGTCACCTATTCACTGCTCAGTCGACTGGCAGGCATCAGAACGGTATCGAACTGTGGTCTTTGCGCATGCGAGCATTTTTCTCGCAGAAGTTGTGTCGGCTGAGGCATCGATGAGGTAAAATGGTTAACCCCGCGTTTCCGCCCCCGCTTTTACTCTGATCATATGGCAACAACCTCTTCCGTTTAGTAAATACCAAACTATATATTATTCGTGGTTGTTTGCGTTTTGACCGTGGTTAAAATCGAATCTCTATAATGGACAATTTCTCGCCTTATACCATGGTTTACAATAGCTCGGTATATAAGGACTTGTATATCGCTTATTGTAGTCATAACAACAGCTTTCTTGTTCAAGTTTTATGCTCACGTTAATTTTTTTTCGAACTGTTTTTTATGACTCATGATAAGTACTTGAAATTAACTTGCGATAAAGCAGTAGTGCATGTGAAGAGAGCTGTAGAATTGCAAACGAACCCACGAATACATGAATTAAGCGATACGAGTATTATGAAACAAATCAGATTAATAGGTGAAACGATAAATTAAAAGGTAATGTTCCAATGTAGAAATTCAACGCAGTGGTTCAAGGTAGATGAGAGAAGAAAATCGATTCCCACCAGTGACCTGCTGCCTGTTACCTAGTTGGATAACTTTTTTTGCCCCTGTTCCCAAGCTTTGGGAGTCTTTTCCTTCTTCCGTTTTTCCACGATGACAACAATCTGCCATGCTGTAAGAGGTTCTTCTGTCGCTCCCATCGAATGAGGCCTCAATCTTTCATCATGTCATCCCAGTCAGTTATTTATTCATTAGTAGGACAAGTACAGTAATATAAGTCTTTACAGTGAAGTCGATTGGCGGGCGAGAAAGATGACTTATGAGTTTATGGGCAGTTCGACATGAACGTTACATTAAAGTGGTCGTCGTGAGGTGAAATGGATGTGGAGGCTTCAAATAGGTATGAACACATGAATACGTTGGGGGACGCTGTGTATGCAATGTATGAATTTGTAATATGTTGTTTTTGTTTTGTGGTTCTGGGTCAGTATGCATGACGATATGCATATATATATTATATATATATATATATATATATATATATATATATATATATATATATATATATATATATATATATATATATATATATATATATATATATATATACATACACATATTTGATAGTTCAGTGGTCAGTCACAATATTTTCGGTGTTTCCCAACCAGGGGTCACGTATGTGACTAGGTATGTATATATATATATATATATATATATATATATATATATATATATATATATATATATATATATATATAAAACAAACACATATATACATACATACATGCATACATACATAATAGTTTAGTCACCATCGTTTACTCTCAGCTATTAAGCCACGAATAACACATTACAGTGATATCGAATTCATTACACCCAAGTGGAATTACATATGTTAAATGTTCCTATCTATTCGTAGGTAATTTGGGGATTAGACCATGTATAAATATGTGACTAGCCTTTGTATATGTTTACCAGTAACATGAACTGAAATAATCAGTGATGATTTTTTCAACAGGTATTTTTCCCGGTTGCGGCATTCCTACCCAGATAAAATGCATAAGCCTTATCGTCTCGTTTCGTAGAACCACTGGTGTTCATTATTGCTAACTGATATTGTAGGTTATCGGTGGATCCTTCGCTCACAAAGCTCGCGTCAACAGTAGGTTGCTGTTTTAACTCATATATCGTCTGTTTAGATAACGGAATTCTTGAGGATGCTTTTTTATCAGGTTATGTGAATGTCCTCTTTATTTCCTTTATTTTTTTACATATATGTATACATATATATATATATATATATATATATATATATATATATATATATATATATATATATATATATATATATATATATATATATATATATATATATATTATATATATATATTAGTTTCTGAGTTTATTGTTATCGCTCATAATCTTGGTCCTGTTCTCCATCAAAGTTGTCAACACAGTAGGACAGTGATGGGAGAACGATAGTTCAAGATCTCCTCTCCTATTACCTCTGCCCCATCTCTCCTCCCACCTCCACGCCAAAAATAAAAAGGTCTCCCTCTCTTTAACAAAATTGTTTTACAGTAATGCATTGTGTTGTATTTGATATATTCATCGATTGACTACAAGTGAATCAGAGTGGGGATATATACTGTATATCATATGTCTGCAACTTCTAAAATATGGCGAAAAATATAGTTAATTTTGTTTATTAAAGAGAATATCCGTAATAATTTCCTGGTTAGGTCAAAAGTTGCACTGTGATATTTAACAAATCTTATATTATGTGACCTTCTGCTTAACCTTGGAATTGAGCGCAGCAAGTTTTTTTTTTTTTGCTGGGTAGTCGAACTACCTAAGATATATATATATATATATATATATATATATATATATATATATATATATATATATATATATATATATATATATATATATACATACATACATACATACATATATGTACCTAATATATAATACATATATATGTATATATATTGGTATATGCATACATACATACACTCATAAATACATAAAACTCCAATCAAAGGAGTAACAACGTGATACAAAATATTAATAGAGTGTATGGCCATGAGGAAACAACACTTTATTGTGAAGGCAAATGATCTTTCACTCCGTTGTTTCATATTCCGTGGACATATACTCTATTGCTAGCAGTAAATGGTGCAAAAGAACTTGGATTGCTAAATGATTCTCTGCAAGTGAGAAACAGGATTTTTTTTTTTTTTTAGCAGTTTACAGTGGGTGCATGTGGGTAGGTATCAGGATGAGTAACCGACTTAAAAGGCCAAGGACGGAGAGAAAAAATACAGAGCAGTGAGAATATGTCAACGTTTAGACTTTGAGGGAAGAGATGGAGCACCGATAGATATCGGTGATTGTGTCTATAGATACTGACTACTGGAGGTACGGTAACAAAGCCTCTTAATGCTGTTGGATGTGGTTCAGGAGAAAAGAGGCCGTAGGAACACCACCAATTTTTGGCTGATGCTTCTGGATCGATGATGACAGGTGAGCTAACTAAGATACGACTCAATTTACCGACGGAAACTGGCAAAGATATGCCTCGCAGGACGGCTCGTCTGCGCATGCACTGAAGCACGTACCTTATGCACTTGGGCAGTTGCTATCCATCAGTTGTCAAACCACGTTGGCCTCGGCCTTAGGAAACCCGCCTGGAATACAAATAAACCTGAATAAATTTTCAGTGGGGGAATTTCTGGCTTGTCGCATTGTCATTGAGACCTCTGCCATCTATTGCATTGTCATTGATGGAAAATCCTGGAACTGTTGTCCCTGCGTCGGTTTTTTTTTTTATTCATCATTTAGGGTACGTAATTAGTTATGCTACTTTTAAATATTGATCGTCTAAATCATGCCGGTTTTTTTCTCGTTTTATATTAATTTGTTTGTTTTACTTGCCAGGTAAGGGGTGCAGTACTGAGGCCGATTATTCATGAAAGTGATGCCTTTCCTTTGTTTTTTGTCACCTTGCTGTTGCGTGATTTGAATGGTTGAGTTTGTTGTTAGATACGGTATTTTAGTTGTATGTTGAGGTGTTAAAATTAATATTTCATTTATACTTTCCGTTCTTCATAAGTTATTTTTATTGATAAAAATCCACATCTAATAATCTTCACAGTCAAAGTAGAATTGTATTGTTATTGTTTAGATAAATTTGTTGGTAACTTCGACTTTTCCGAAAATGGAATTGCGTAATTGATAATACAATGGGACCATGAAGGGGAGAACGTGAGTTCCAAAGCGCCACTTACGTCATCGCAGCGCCATATCCTTACCCTACCCCTCAAGAGCAAAGTAAGAGAGAATCTCAGGTCCATTGATTACCACAGAATTAAGAGCTTTTAAATTGGTTGCTTGTATACCCCGAGTTAAAGTCAAATCCTCTTAGTATGGTGGTATACAAACGTAATATTACTAAAATGTGAGAAATAAAACCTATTGCAAATGTCTGTGCAGGTTTTACTTTTGAGGTGATTCCGTTCATTAGCGTTGTTGTAGTTATTCTAGAGTTGCTGTTGTTAGTAGTAGCATTAGTCCTAATAGCCCTTCATTTTTTAATGGAACATTAGAAACTATTAAAGTTAATTAGTAAATTTTCACGTAATAAAATATACATATTTCTGCCAAAGCTAAGAGTTAGAAAGTGTGATAAGGAAAGGTTTAAAGTTGAATGTATATTACATGAATGAACTATTAGCAGCTAAAAGCATAAATAACCTCAGGCGCTATTGGGTCATAAAAAGCCTTTCATAAACATGTTTAAATCAAATTGCTATGAGGAATACGTCACGTGACCCCGATTTCACAGCGTCTTTTCTTCAGATCTGGAGACTCGTGTCTCTCAGTCTTGCTCCTCCCTCCGTTCCTCTTCCTCCTTTTCCTTCCCTCCCCCGCCTTCCCTTTTTATTTCCGTGTTCCTGGAACATAGTGATTTCTTCGCTGTTCTGTTCCTTCCTGATAAAGCCTCTCTCTCTCTCTCTCTCTCTCTCTCTCTCTCTCTCTCTCTCTCTCTCTCTCTCTCTCTCTCTCTCAGGTTTCTTTGATATTTTTCTTTCTGAAATTCTCTCTCTCTCTCTCTCTCTCTCTCTCTCTCTCTCTCTCTCTCTCTCTCTCTCTCTGTCAGGTTTCTTTGATATTGTTTCTTTCTGGTAAATTCTCTCTCTCTCTCTCTCTCTCTCTCTCTCTCTCTCTCTCTCTCTCTCTCTCTCTCTCTCTCTCTCAGGTTTCTTTGATATTGTTTCTTTCTGGTAAATTCTCTCTCTCTCTCTCTCTCTCTCTCTCTCTCTCTCTCTCTCTCTCTCAGGTTTCTTCGATATTCTGTTTCTTCCCGATAAATCCTCTCTCTCTCTCTCTCTCTCTCTCTCTCTCTCTCTCTCTCGGAATCTGTAGTCACAGCCAATAAGGCATGCAGATCGTAATGATAAATGCCTGACAATTATAAGAAACTTCGTCTCGGCATTCGCAACCATGAATATTAATTAATAATGGCAGGAAGGAGGGAGGTAACAAGGGTAACAACTTTCTCGGAAGAGACAGCAATAAAACTTTTTGGGAAAGTGCAGTTTGCTGAGAAAGACAAACACACTGTTGTAATGAACCTCATCTCCTGGAAATGTAATTTGCAGTTAGGCTACACAAATAGAGTAGAAATGTAAACTATTCAGGAATATTGAAGGTTTAACCAGTTGGGGGGAATAGTTCGTTGGTAACATGCAAGTTCTGTAGGAGTGGCACATGTGTAAGCAAAGTGTGATCTGTAGTCTATAGTAATTACTGAATTCGTACGTCAGATTCAAGATTTAAATGATATTGCAAATGCAATGTACCTAAAGTGTGGTGAAGTACTTTATGCACATTACTTGTTCCAGTTCAGTGTTTACTGGGTGTTGAGAAAATGTGATGGTAAGATGTACGTGTACTGTAATTATACCGTCAAAAACAACGGTAATATGCAGTGCAGTGAGTAGTATAAACTGCAAACATGATCGTAAAGGCAATGTGTTGTAGTTTTTCAAGGTGCGCATATATATATATCTGTTAGACAGCCAATGAAGAATAAGGGGAATTTATTTCTGGTGATAGAAATTAATTTCTCGGAATAATGTGGATCGGATTCCACAATAAGCTGTAGGTCCCGTTGCTAGGTAACCAATTGGTTCATAGCCACGTAAAATGATTCTAATCCTTCGGGCCAGCCCTAGGAGAGCCGTTAATCAGCTCAGTGGTCTGGTTAAACGAAGATATACTTAACTTAACTCAGCAGGCAGTGTCGCCTCTAAATAGATGCTGACGATAACCGCCTTCCTTTTTGGACTTAGAGCTGTCGACGCTCAGTCCACTCAGTTCCTGATGGAATGGAGAAGAGGAACCAGATTTGCAGCTGCTTATGGATGGTATATCATAGCGGTCACCACAACACCTTTAACTAAAATTTCGCACCCTCGCCGCCCCACCTGCAGAAGAGTGGACACATGTAATCCCCGTCTCTTGTATTAGAGATGCAGTAGGCTATAAATGAATATTTTTAACACCGAAATTATGATTAATTTTCTTCCAGTGTTTTATAGTTTATGTTATTCATGTTATCTATTGTACACTAAATCGGGAGAAATAATACGAAAAATAAATGTCGTATCCTTTATTATGAACTTTCTTTGATCGACCTGTTAAGAGTTCAGTTTTCATGCCAGGATACCTAAGTTGAATCCTTTCGGTTTATCGCAGAATGTTATAAAAAAGCCAAAAAAAGTGAATGTCAAAATAACAAGTCGATGTTAGGTGAAATAGAAAAAATTCTTATATTTTACGGGGAAGACAAAGTAAAACTTAAATAAGACAGATACGTAAATAATTTTGTCAGCATGCAAAACGCCAATAAATATTCTGTACAGTGATATCTACTTTATTGCTATTCAAGCTAGCCTGTGCTTAGCCAGAGCATTTTAAATATATAATACAGTGTATGTATATATTTAAAAGCAGTTTAAAAATAGCGGTATTTTTTTTTTTATAGCGTGAGGCCATGACAAATGATAAATTCGACCCTTACCTACTTTTTTAACTACTTTTATTAACATTTACCTTACCTATTCTTAAACTACATGTTTGAACGTTTTGGAAGCACTGAACGAGCACAAGTAGCGTTCATAATGTATTTATACATTATTAATACGATGCAGTAACAACATGGTACCCTGGTACTGTAATTATGTACATCTGTTCAGCTGTATAGCGATACCAAAATTAGTACCCATCATTTAATATACTGTAAGTTCACAAAGACAGATCAAATATGGAGAAGTTTAAACTCCGTCAGTGAGAGGTGGGGGTACAATGTTATAAGTGTACCATGCAAGAAAATAATAAACGGATCTGTGTTGTATATGTAGTAAGATGATGCAAAATGTTACCTGTTCAGGAAGTATATAAATGCTAACCACAAACTGCAAAAGGCCGATGCAAAAGGTACTAGTAAGTTTTACATAAAATGTTAGAATACAAATTTTTACTTTAACTGAATTACGCAAATAAAGGTATACGAGATTGATAAAAATCGAACTTAGAAATAATAAAAATTTTACTAGATTAATAATACAGACAGTTTATGACTTTTTTTTTTTTTTAAGAATAAGACGAAAAACCTGTCGCATTAATTTTGTCTCAAATGAAGAATCCTGTTAGCTTGACAAACATTACGCAATTTGAAATATTAATAATAACAGGACGGAACTTAAATGAAATGTTTAAGGTTGCGTAGTATTATTATCGCTTTAAATTCCGAATAGGAAAGCGTAAATGGTGTACACACACACACACACACACACACTTTTGTGTGTATGTGTGTGGTACTGATTGACCAATGATATAACTGGTGCGATGGGCATTAGTATAAATTCTTTTTCGTAACACCTTTTTCTCTTGGAAGGTTAGCTCCAGCATTACTACGCCTGCTGATTTTCAAAAAGCATTTTTTGGGGATGAGGTTTTTACCCCCATGCCCTGCCCCACGCAGTTTCTTGGAGGTATATATACCGATTTCTTTATGGTTACTCATATATATATATATATATATATATATATATATATATATATATATATATATATATATATATATATGTATATGTATATGTATATGTATGTACTGTATATATATCATGAGAAAACAGCAAAGTATTAAGGAAAATTGATAGCATGAATTTGGTCATTATATTTATTTCAACATCCCTACCCTACTCAGGGTCCTAGAAGTAAAATTGAACTATTGCTTTTTCTAATGCAATAGGTTACTATTATTCCTGGAGTAAGAATGCATAGTTGGCCGCACATCCCGTTAGAGTCAGTGTTTTACACTGAAAGCAAATACTAATCATCCAGAGCTTAGTATTTCCAACAAACAATTCTTACAGACTGAATTTGAAAGAAGGCAATAGAATGATAATTCTAACCAGTTAGCATAGAAAGGATCCTTGGGCCTGTAATAAAAAGTGCGAATGCTTTCGAGAAGTCTTGAGGCATCCACAGAGACCGGCAAATGGGTTTAGGAAAGTCAGGGAAGATTGATGATGAGTAATTAGAACTTTGAACGAAACCCAGTGATATATGGCCTCGTAGCCGTACCCGAACATGGGAAAACCCTCTCGCAGAAAGGCGCCTAATGTTCTTCCAACGTTATTTATTACCTGGTTCCGAGGAATGCACAGGCCCCAAATGAACCTCGGTGTCTATTATTACATCCTTTGATGACAAATTTAAAAGCACAATATTTTGTAATATTCAGTAAAATATTCAGATCTCTATTCATAAACATAGAAAACTAGGTAGATTCTTGTTCTTTTGGAATTAAGTTAATGTATAGTAAATCGAGTGCCTGATAACGACCGCTTTTCATGAAATGATTTTGGGGCAGTCAGGAAAAATCCCGGTGTTTGTAAAAGAGACTAAATCGCCAAAATTCCACTCTACGTGTGATGTGATATTCAAATAGATTTTAAATGCAGTAATGTTTTAATAGGGAAAATATAATTTATATACGGTATACAAGTCATATTTACAGTACTACCATCTTCAGGTTGATTTTAATAATTATGGCTGAACTGATATTGATTCTTCCAGGCCGTAAAAACTTAGCCAACTGATTGTTTTTTTTTTTTTCATTTTTGTGAACAATTGGTGAAATCAACAATTCACATAAAGATTCATGAATTCTTCGTGTGAGATGAGATGTATTATATTTTGAAATTTAATTCTCACGTGCTCTTATCCAGTTAGGGATACTGTTATAAATTATGGAGCAAAGAATTATGAGAATTGTGTTCCCTTACAGTTATTTTAGCTGGAATATCCTTATAGAGAGAGAGTTTTCTCAATAAGTTCTGGAATAATTGGCCTACCCGTGTAATTCATTTGCCATAATTCATTGGTGATCACATAGTTTTAAATGATTAGGTGAGAAGTGCGACACCAGAGAGGTAGCACTTTTCGGTTCAGCGCTAGCCGTTAGAGTTGAGATTGCTAGTGCTTATCCTACTCTTGATTTCCAGCTAACGCTAGTACCCATTTACACACAGCTCGATTGACTGGTGGCAGTAGCCCAGGATCGAACTGCGGACCTTGCGAATGCGGGACCAGTGTGCTATTACTGTGTGGTTGAGTGTGAGCTGAATGTGATATGGGTTTTGTTTTGTACATTGATAGTACAACTTAATGTTTTTGGTAAGAGATGATGTTTTCAACACTAGCAACTTAAAAAGACTTCCCTTGATATCAGGACCTTATCAAATGAGTGTTAAATTTGCCAATTTCCTAACCCATTATGCTGTTATGATGCAGAAAAATCCCGTAATTTAGACGCGAATAAGCGAATACTGTGAAATTCATTCATAAGTGAGGGCAAGGTCTTAACGGAGCTGGTAAATCCTCTCAAATTTCAGGGAAATATATTTCCACGAGCCGATTTCAGTTCGAATTGAAGGGAAAGGAAAATGACTGTATTACAGCGAAAACGCATTTCAATGTTAGGCAAACGAAGAAGAAAAAGACGAAGACTTGGCTATTTTATAACCCGTCAGAAGATAGATGATTGATGGGTGAATGAGAGGGAAAATTACATTATATAATCATCCAATTGGAGCATGATGGAT
>NC_089743.1:58584623-58627190 GCF_040412425.1 Macrobrachium rosenbergii
CCTGCTAGCCTGGAGCGAAAGCTATTTCATAATCTGACAACCCTTAGATTGACTGATCTTGAGAATGAATTGGCATTAATGCAGTAATGTTCATTGAAGAGAGTAAGGATGTTGTCTTCGTAAGCAATTGTGTGAGTGCCAGTTTAACAAAATATATAAACCACCTTGCTCAAGAGTGGTTATGAGAAGATATACCCATTCACTAAAAGTTGAGATATGCAAGTTAAAATGCGGTAGGTTTATGATGCCCGACGTGAGGATCAAAGAATATAGTGCATTTATATGATTGCTTCCTAGAGAAGAAGATTCACCTATTTCGTAGCTCGTTCTTGATAACGCTTTAGCGGTTTTTTCCTTTTTTTTTTTTACTTATGTGGTTACTTTATGACACAGATTACACATCTTGAGAAAATGTCCAGCAGTGTTGTTAACCACGCGTGAGCGCGAGAGTAAAATTTGTTCAGGTCATGTTACGCGAGATCTCATCATAAAGTGATGAAATCTTCGCACACAGTTTTCCAGTTTCAGTGGCCGAGTTCACTGTCGCCGCATTCGGGAGCAGAGCTTTCACACGAGATGGGAGACTAGTGTGACGAAATCATCGACAAACTTTCCTCATATTACTTTTCCTTTTCATCGAAAAACTTTTGACATTATTCACCCACATCTTTTATTGAGAATCCTGTTTCATACTTGCACCTCAGGCATCGGCAGGATATAGGTTGGAGCTATTGGGCGATTGAACACAAAGCCCATTTTCATTTGGACACCCTCGATGCTCACTGACAGTGTTTCTCTATTGCCCTAATTAGGAGTTTGAACACACAAGGACCTTGCCCATTGTGTGGGCGTTGTAATGCCTTTTACGCCCACCTTTCACAGTCTGTTAGACCGAGAAGGACAGCTCATTGTTCAGAGAAATTCATTACTTGAGTCCACTGACGGTCGGTTTCATCACTCTTTCTCTCTCTCTCGTGATACTTTTTATGTGAATCTCTCTCTCTCTCTCTCTCTCTCTCTCTCTCTCTCTCTCTCTCTCTCGGGCGGAGGCTTCTTGCTGTACCTGGGTAGATATTGGGCAGATGTCCTTATACTTAACAGGATGCGAAGACTTAGTAAGCATTCAGATACGCCGATTACGTAGTTATTTCTCGTGAAATGGCTAAACGTAATTCTTAAGGTATGAGGCGCTAGAATTATATATAAAAACGGTTTACAAAATAGTCTGTAAGATGTCAAAAATATTATTAATATGTGCACATTCATATGTAACTAAGCTGACGGACCTTTGCTAAACTTAAATTTCCTTATTGGCAGAACATTAGATTTTGAGTGAACTATAGACTCGGGTAGCATTCAAATAGAAATTAAGGTTACCGTATTTTATGTACCAAGTGAAGATTCTTTTTCTTTAAGTGCTTCCCCATCATTATGTAAATTACCTGTACCGTATTGTGTGTGTCACCGTATGATTATTAAATGTTCAGTATTGTGTACAAATATGCGTTCACAGATTTAATCATATCTGCGTAGTTTTTAGTGCTAACGATGCACAGGAAAGCACAGAAATAGAGATTATATAGGAACAACATTAATTCCAAGGTAATTTAGTAGTGAAAGTTGCTGGTGTAGAGAAATCTTGGTGCGTGTTTTGCATAAATATATAATATGGTTATGTGTACATCATGTCTAGTGATCTGAAGAGATTGCCTCAAACTGTTGCGTAATAGGTGAATGAACTAGTTTGTCACGTGGAACCCTTGTACACGAATACATCGTAAAGATAGCAACTCTTTCAATGTACATCATTTTCTCATCATTTATGATGCAAATAGCCAGGAAGACTGAGAAAGAAAGTGAATGAGTCATTGATTGCTTTATTATTTCTTTTAGAATATACTGACGGGACTGTGTTGTGTGACGCCAAAGCTTTTAGGAAATCAGACAGTCCATTTTGCCTGGTTGGGCAACTAGCTTTATTCTACTTCAGCATGGCTCACGCCTCCGTAGCCGCGAGCCCGCGACGCCGGTGCTCGTAGCGATGACTCATTTCGGGTGATGACGTGACTTGGCAGGAGGAGGAACAAGTCCTTGACTTGTTGCTGCTCGTCGTCGACTTCAGTATAAGGATGTCCTCGTTGAAGAAGTTCTGTGACTCACGGTTCCATGATAATGAGTTAGGCAGGAATGCCTTCTTTTGGGGGACGCGTGACGTTGTTCGTAAAAGGACCTGTGTCAGGTTTTGATGGAACACACACACACATACACGTATACACAAAAAAATTATATCTTTATGTGTTAATTATAATGATTTTATATGTGATAATCTTGACATACAGTTCAGAACTCCTTTTCTCTCGCGCAATAGTCGTAGATTGACGTAAGCGTTCCAAAGAGGCAAAACAGTGAAAACTCAGAATTAACATTTAGAGATGTATTGAATTTTCTGTATTGTATATATATCTATACAATATGTTATGTATATATGAATATATATATGTATGTGTGTAAATATAAAAAATAAGTATGGTCCCTTATAATTAAAAAAAAAAACTCATTGTGAATGTAATTTTGTCTGAGTTTTTAAGTGTAGAAAACCATTCTCTCTCTCTCTCTCTCTCTCTCTCTCTCTCTCTCTCTCTCTCTCTCTCTCTCTCTCTCTCTCTCTTTATATATATATATATATATATATATATATATATATATATATATATATATATATATATATATATATATATATAAACTTATATAATTATATATATATGAAAATAAGATTACAGGATATTAATTTCTTTATGTATATATGTACTGTATGTATCTTGTATATATGTATATTATTGTTTATTATCTTAAGATATTTACTGGCTGTTAGAATGTTTTTATTATAGTTGAATATCAGATTTCATTACCCTAAAAACTTAGTTTTATTACTACCACTAATAGTAGTATTAGTAAAAACACAGCGTTACTAAGATCTTCATTCTTGTTGTTGGTATCCCAATAAAACTAATTCTCTTTATATAAATGCTTTGTAAACTCTTATGAAATGTAGTATAATCTCTTATAGATACAATCCATCTTTATCAAAAAAAAGATGAAAGGAACAAAGCGGTAAAAGTAGTGACTCAGTGTATCATGAAGGTGTTAAACAAAGAAAGTATTTGTCAAAAAAACATACATACAAATAAACTTTCCAGTCATCAGAATGATTGACGCCAAACTGAAAATTTACGAACGGAACAACTCTCGAAGAACACAAAAAATGATTCAAAAGAATACAAGGAACAGCACCTAACAATGAGAGGAACAGCCCTAAAATGTAAAGGCCCATAAAAAGTGATTGAACGACGCCGCGCAGGGAGACGAACAGCCCTAAACAACGTCATGATGATTCATCGAAGTGAAAGGGACTGTCTTAAACCAAAAACATTATTACTCTTAGAAACAGATGTCAGCCCCTACACAGCAGGAGGTACCATCCCTAATAACTAAAGAAACAGGCCCAAACAGCGTCAGGAACCACCGAAACATTGATCATGGAACTTGATGAAATGCAAAGATAAGGAGGGTAACGCACATTGGATCCCTCGAGCAAATATGGTAAAGGTGTACTTAGAATAATTACTCTCTTCTTTTTAAGGGGACGATGGTTGCTGGGGGAACTTGGACCCATTACTCGGAAAAACAATGAATAAGGAATTACGTGTATAGATAGGGTAAAGATTAATTTAGTTCGTTGTTAATGGACAAACAGCACCAGATGTTTTATATTTAATGAATGAGCTTGAGTTGCTCTCTCGCTCATTTCCTCAGTTCAGTGTTAATCGATAGATAGAAGTTTTGCTCTCCAGAAAAGACAAAAAATTGCGCTCTCTCTCTCTCTCTCTTTGAAAACGATATGTGCACGAAAGGAATCTTTTCAAAAAGACGTTAAAAAAGGAACCATTTTAGAAGAGAGAAAGGATTATGCCGGCCGTGAGGTGTTGAAAGAGAAATTCGGATACAGTATATATTTAAAATTTATTTCTGTGCTAACCTTCATGAATCTTGAGCGAATTCGGCTATGTATCTTCGATTATCACAGTGATGTAGATGCTGTCAAAGTTATGGAAAATATGACACACAAACACGCGCAACGCACAGTTACGAGTAGAACAGAAATAAATTTTTGACGCATTGGGATCGAACCCAGGTCTTTGAGTTGAAAGGCAATGGCGCTACCAGCTAAACTACTCTTTTATTAATTTTGTGGTTCAGTTGGTAGCGCCTTTGCCTTTCAATTGAAAGACCAGGGTTCGATCCCGATGTGAGTCAGGTTGCCTGACAACTATTATCCCCTCATCCCCCTTACAAGGGCAGCAGAACTTACCTCGAAAACGGTTGGCAACATTGGACTAACTCACAATCAAAGATTCCTCCAACAGCCGCCTCTCTCTCTCTCTCTCTCTCTCTCTCTCTCTCTCTCTCTCTCTCTCTCTCTCTCTCTCTCAGCTTTACTGAAAACCTCCTAAATGTGTGTGAATCAAACAGCAGATTACAAAAAAATAGACATTTATTATGCAAATCTAACAAAGGACAGGTAAATGAAAAATCGTGCATGTTGGGTAACTAATCCCAATTAAGCTTTATCCCAGAAAGAACAAACTAAAACACTGTAAGGGAACATAATGTGTGGGAATTAATTCCCGCTTCCCACAAAGTCTCCAAGTCTAACAGCATTAGTTAAAAAGTCTGTTAGTAACACCTCGAACGTTTTTCTGTCACAGTTCCTTTTAGAATGGCCATTTCCCACCATGGCCATGTTACACGCGTGTCTGTGCAGATTCGTGACCAGCCCAATTTATCCATGGTTCTATTGAAACATTTCTCCAGCGAATGGGAATTCCAATTCCCAGCGTGTTCCAGTTTGTCCCTTCAGTCTGGACTCTCACCAAAGAATGAACAATTTTCCGCTAGAGCCCTTTGCACTTAGCGTTTTCGAAACGCACACACTGACGCACAATTCTGTTTAACACACCCAAAAAATCCGACTCTCACCGAACCAGAGTCCATGCCTTCCGATTCCGCTATGATGGAAACTTCCATTTTTGGACACATGTTACCAACGACTCACTAAATCAAGGTGATCGTCTGACAAGTGCTGAGAATGCTCCAGATCACGTTTATCAAACAAACATACTTCCCAACTGCAAAACGGCTGAACATCGCCAACAAGTTAGTGTGTCGCAAATACCTCCGAACCCATTTAATATGCATATATGCATATATATATATATATATATATATATATATATATATATATATATATATATATATATATATATATATATATATATATATATATATATATATATACTATACACATACATACATACATACATACATACATACATACATACATACATACATACTCTATGCTGGAGTAGATAAGAATGGAGAGTCTTATGGAAATGTGTTTAGAAAGGGGCTTGATTGCTGGAAATGCATAGTTTCAAAGGAAGATCATTGATAAGAGTACTCTGGAAAGAGACACTGCCTTTGAACAGGGTTGATAGAAGTGGCGGTTAATTGATACACTGGTGAAAACAGGAACGGCTGTAGGTACTTGGCTGTAAATGTGGTTAAAACAAGTAAGTTGGGTAAAAGAGAATTGAGAAGAGCACACAAGGAGACAGTAGATAAATTGTGTTAGGTTTATTTTTTAAACTTAGTGGTGTAAGGAAAGGAAGGTTTAGTGAAAAAAGACTTCGTTAACAAATGCAAGACAGACAAGATCATGGATGATTATACAAGAGGAAGGGTAGGGGAGAAAGTGGGCATTAATTAAAAAGAATAATTAATTCTGTCGGAAATTGAAGGCAGACAGGTTATTGAACAAATGGATCTCAGAATGAAATATTCAAACTGTAACCATAGGTCAGTGGAGTGGATATATTGAAGATTTGTCGGATATTGAGAATACAAGAGAAGCAGATTTGTTGGATACAGGATTAGGTGTTAGTGTAAGCCTGAGAGGCTTATGGAGGTGACAGTTGAGGACATAAAGGAGCGCGGTTGAGAACTGGAAGATTGGAATGATAGCTAGAATTGATGGGATTATAAATGAAATGCTTTGGCAAAGTGAAGGTGTGATCGGGTGCTGACTAGGTTTTGTGCAGTATGTCTGCATGATTGAAAGTTTCCGAATGAATGGGTAATGGGTAATGGGTAAAATGAATAATTGTTCAGTGTGTAGAGATAAAGGTGAGAGAGGTGGCGGTAAAAATTAAAGGAGCATACCATTACTTTTATACCAAGAAGGTTTATGGTACGATTTTGATCAGAAAATAAAGCAGGTAACAAGAGGACTAATTTGATAAGAGGATTATAGGTTTAGACAAGTGCTGGTGAGTCTGAAAGAGATATATGAGAAGTTTGAAGGTAAAAGAAAAAAGCTTTATGTTGAACTCATGGACCGAAAAGTATTATAATAGAATCCTAAGAGGCAGTGTGGATGGGGATGATAATGTATGGTTTAGAGGGTACATTATTGGGAGAGTGAAATTAAATGTTGATAACATGAAAGTAAACATGTGTTAGAATAAGTTGGCAGGAGAGTGAATGGTTTGGTGTGAAAGTGGCCCTGAGACAAGGATGTGTTGTCTCCATGACTTTTCAATATCTTTATAGGCATAGTGATGCACGAAGTTAGAAAAAAGACCCTAGATGTAAGTGCAGTTGTGTGATAAAAAAATAAGTCGTGAACGGAATGGCTGATTTTGATGTTTGCAGTCAGTACTGTGGTGCTTGGAGGCTGAAGAAAAATTGGAGAATCTAATAAAAGGGTTTGACAGTGTTTGCAAAAGGAGAGATCTAAAAGTAAATGTGAGCAAAAGTATGTTTACGGTTGCAGTCACTCGGCCTTTGCAAGATTTGTCTGTCCTAGGGTTAGAGTTGTGCAAAGTGTTATTTTACTTTTTACATTGTTTGTGAAGTTACTAATCATTTTATGCTACTTATTCTGGGGTCATTAAAAGGCAGAATACTTCTACTTTCTTGCGGTGTCTTAAAAAAAAACAACGTGCTATAATGTTTTCTCGCGGTACATTTAAAAAAAAAATACAAAAAACAAAAGGTCAGATTACTTTCAAAGAAAGTACAAAATGCTGAGAAGAAAATTGCCTTAAAAGACAAAGCCATAACGAAATAAGCGACTATAGAGTTTAATATGGATGATGGACGAATGGAAGTAATTTGGAGTAAATACTTGTGTAATGGATGATGATAGGATGAGAGAAGAATTGAGTCACAGGGTATTGGATCAAGAAAGGTAGTAGGGTATTTGCAGAGGGCTAGAAAGAGAGTTAACTCGTCTGTGAAAGCCAGGATATTAATGAATGTACGAACAAAAGAATTGTTGAGTAAACTCTCAAGTGGGCATGTTGAATGCAGAGGAAATAAAAGGAGAACTGTTAAAAGGAGCCGTCTGCATAGTATTTGTTGTGTCAAAGGAATTTATAAGGTAAAACATTTTGGAAAATCGCAGTTTTAAAATGTTAGTTTGCCTGAGGGGTTTGTCCAACTATTTTGCAATGGTTTGTCATATGAAAAGAACAGACGATGATATTCTGGTCAAAATAGTGTTTAATTCAGTGGTAATGTAAAGAAAAGGGGAAGACCTGGAAATGGTAGGACGGTGTGAGAGAAATATTGAAACAGAGGGCCTTAGTATCAGAGAAGTGCAGCAGTGCTTGCAAAGTAATGTTGAACGCGTAGAGTGCGCTGAGCATCCTTCTGTGCAGGTATATGAAACACCAAATGGTGTGTAAATCTTAATGCATATGAGTACGCATTTGAATTATATATGTGGCTGTAGCTGTTAAATTATTATTTCTCTGGAGCCACACCCTGCTATGGGAAGCAACTTATAAATAAGAAAGAAAGAAGAAGAAATATTTCTATATATATACATACATACATACATACATACATACATACATACATACATACATACATACACCATGCAGAGGCTAGTTAGTTGCTTGTGTAAGTGTCATTTTATGCTCTTATAGTTGCACTTGATTACTTTAATGTCTGCCTATTAATATATTAATGGAACATTCATGTTCAGAATTGAATATCGAGGTTATGTTATTATTATGAAGGTATATAATGAAGTTAATCAACACTGAATCAGTTTGAAAAGGAGTGCAGATGCTTTGATAGAATAGATTTAGAGGTAAGGAGAGGGCAAACAGTAAACCAGCGATGTAAAGAGAGCGACAGAGAGAGCATTTCTATAGCCACCATTGATATCTCTCCTTAGAGGCAGAAGCATAAGTATCTTGGACGACACTTGAAAAAAAAAAATTAGTTTAGTCACCCATCAGTACCATACACATTTCTCATAGAGACCCCAGCATGAACTTTATATTTAATGAAGAAGTAAATGACATAAGCTAATTCAGCCAGTTTGAATAACACACTTAATGATTTATTTTACTAAGGTCATTTTTACATATTTTATATGTAATTCTTGCTATCTTTACTACCATTTGTAAAATGAGTGAAACTCGAAGAATTTTTCCATGACTGTCATTGTAAATGCATAATGTTATTCAAATTGTAGAGTGTTATATTTACAATGCAACGCAGCATCTCTCACTGCTTCGACTAAAAAAAAAAGGGTTTCGAAAATTGCAATAGATTCGGTAGAACACAAAAAAGAAGATTGGAAACTTTTTTGGGGGGGGAGCAATATGCAGTAAATATGCCTGCTGTCGAACTTCTCTGTTCCAGAGATTTTTATCAATTGATTTATTAATCTGTTAATTTAATTTTCTTTTTTTTAGTAGATGATCTCTTCTTTCTGTATTTCCCTTTACCGTTTGTTACTTCTTTCTAATGAACACCATATTCTTTGCCTGAACTTCTCAGTTCCAGAGATTTTTATCAATTGATTTAAATTTAATTTTCATTTCAAGTCAGTGGCCCATATTCTTTGGAAGCTTAAATTTCAAGTCAGTGGCCCACGCGGGCTTATATATATATTATTAAGAATATTTCCTCCTATGCTACCTAAGTAATTCAATTAGGTAAATTTAGTGTGATTCACTGTGAGCAAATTCGCCTCTAAAACCTCTCACCACTGCCTTTTTGGGGGGAAAACCCCTTTAACTCCTTTCTTGTCCAAAGTGCTGTCGGAAATCCCTTAATTCCAGGTGTGGACCCGGCCAGAGCTAATCGTCGCCCGAGGTAGGTCAGCTGGAGGGCTGGCCACATGCATTCTGCCATTTTGAAATTGGAGCTATACTGCCTGCAGTTCCATGTGGGCAGAGTGACCACAACACCATCTAGGAGGAGAAGGCCGTAACTTCCGAAGCTATAAAGCAGCACCACAGACTCCAGAGCTCCGTCCCTTGCTCTATCAACTGCCTATTTCCGACACATGGCTGGCAGTATCCAAAGTAACTTTTGTTGTGAATCAATTCGCTGGCCCTCATAAGAGGGGAACTTCAGCTCCTAACGAAAGGTAATGTACCAGGATTTAAGGTTTTTTGTCAGCCACGTTCCTTATTCTCCTCCAACTGTGTTCCTTTCTTTTCATAGTGTGATATAATTACAGTGAGACCTGTATTGCTTTATATTTTGTGCTGTTCAATTTACAAGGCACTTACGAGAAGTGTAATGTAAGCATATGATATTCGAGTCACTGGAATCGAGTTCAATCTAGGCATCTTCAATGCAGTTCCTCAATTCCCTCATTACAGTGCTAGTTTCGGTTAAGTAACCGTGAGTGTTTCGAGTGCAGGATAGGGATACCCAGCTGTGGATCTGCGTGTCAGTTTGTGTGTGTAGTGGCCTCACTACTTTGTTATCAACAACCCTTGAAGTGGGAAACCCAATGTACTCCCTCCAGGAAATTTCCCATCATTTGCTCTTGCCTCATTACCCCAGAATTACACTACCATTCTCCTGTTGTGTTTTCTTTTGTAAATATAATGAATTGAGTTAACCCCAGAGTTTATCTAAACACCCTCCGAGGGTGTTTAGATAAACTCTGGAGTTAACTCAATTTATTATATTTACAAAAGAAAACACAACAGGAGAATGATAGTGTAATTCTGGGGTAATGAGGCAAGAGCAAATGACGGGAAATTTCTTGGAGGGAGTACATTGGGTATTATAATCTACAAGAAGTTGTGCACAGTGCGCCTCCCCCCCACCACCTAATTTACCCTTTGTTTATTGAGAACCGCATGGCCGATCGTATTTGACCTAGAAATCAGAGCACAGTTATCAACATTCCGATCTGAGATGACACAGATAAAAGGGGACAAGGAGAGGAAACTGGATTCCACTCCCTTAGGAAGTTTAGCCCAACTAAGATTTTTAAAACTGCCTTTCTAAAGGCAAATTAAGCTGCCTGAATTGTCTGTATCTGCAGGAAACCTGAGAAGAGGCCACTGATCGCTGAACACCAGGCTAGTGATTCATCGTTTGCACATGCCTCCTACCCCTGGCCACTTGCCTTAAAAGGAAGAGACCGGAGTAGGCTAAAAGGAATTAAGCAGTTAGTTGTGGGGGCAGAAGCCATGCAGTAACAGTCCTCGAGGGACAGCTATACACGCGGACGAGCGGTCACTTTGCTGGGAGACCATTCATTCTCCCCCATCCGACTCCAGACTCCAGTTATCCTCGAGGGCACTGCCATACGTGTGATCGTCCTTCGTCCTTCTTCGTCAGAGACCCGCTTCTTCAGTCACGACAGTTTGCCGTTTAGAAAGCTTGGAGTACTAGCATTTCACTTCTGTCCTTGTGCTGGTTTATCCAGTGCCATTTCCAATGTCCTGTGTTCGAGTGTAAAGTGGTCATTCATTCCTCGAGCCTTTGGCACTCTCAGTGCAAACTCGAGTCATATTCGGTGTTATATTGTTCCTTTACTGGCGTGTAATGTGTAAATCTCTCTTGCAGAGGGACCCATTCACGGTGGACTCATCTTGGACTGTGCCTTGCCTTTATTCAAGACTCCAGTAGAAGGATCTTCAGGCGTTGCAAGCCCTTTATCAATTTACTTATCCATTTTCCCTTCAAATGCTTCCTTTTGTAAATATAATTCTTTAACTTATCCCAAGTGTTTACGTAACATTTCCTCATGAAGTGGAGCCTTCAGCTCCTAAATTCTCCCCTTTTTCTTATTTTTTTTACAATTTCCTTTTACGCAAGTCAGAACTGCAAGGCCAATTAGATAAAGTTTCCGTTGCTGGCCTGTAAAATACCATAAACCCAGGGAAATATATATATATATATATATATATATATATATATATATATATATATATATATATATATATATATATATATATATATATATATATATATATATATATATATTTTTACCAGACACTTTTTTTCTCTAGAGCAGGTGGCGCAAGAGCCTTCTGGCAATAATAGGTCTTTAGGGATGAGTTACCTGTAGGTATTCCCTTGCCCCGTTGCTTGACCTTGCAATCGCTATAATACCCATTCACAGCTAGGTCGGTGGGTTAGCGGGCGGCAAGCCTGAGTTGACCTCCAATCTTACTTTTATTAAGTACAGATTCACTCATAAGTTTTGTCGTAACTTGGATAAACGAAATCCATGAGATCGTTTGGTGCTAGTAAAGAAAAATCACGTGTAAAAAATTCAGTGATAACTATTCAAATGGGAATTGGTAAATGCATGATCTTCATTGTATAATTCTCAGTTTTATGACGTCCATTTCCTAATTTGATAAGGATATCGTTTTTATATAGTTATCTATTTTTTATGAAGGTAAAAGTTTTATTTGCCTAGTTAGCGAGGTTGTTATCATCATCATACCGTTTTCGTTATTGCTGTTCTCATTTATAACTTTTGTCATTATTATTATTATTTTTTTTTCTTTTAGTCTATCACAGTCATCCTATTCGACTGTTTTTTTTTTTTTTTTAGTGGGGAGTTCCGGGTTACAGCCTGCCTCCTTAGGAGTCCGTCACTTTTCTCACTATGCGCGCTGTTTCTATTAGCACATTCTTCAGCATGAGTCCGGGAGCTACTTCGGCATCTAGTTTTTCCAGATTCTTTTTCAGGGATCTTGGGATCGTGCCTAGTGCTCCTATGATTATGGGTAAAATTTCTACTGGCATATCCCATAACCTTCTTATTTCTATTTTCAGGTCTTGGTACTTGTCAATTTTTTCTCTTTCTTTCTCATCTATTCTGGTGTCCCATGGTATTGCGACATCAATGAGTGATACTTTCTTCTTTATTTTGTCAATCAACGTCACGCCTGGTCCGTTGCCACGTATCACCCTATCTGCTCAGATACCATAGTCCCAGAGGATCTTTGTCTGATCGTTTTCTATTTTCTATCACTCCCTCAGGTTGGTGTTCATACCACTTATTATTGAAAGCTAGCTGGTGTTTCTTGCACAGGCTCCAATGGAGGGCTTTTGCTGCTGAATCATGCCTCTTTTTGTACTGGTTCTGTGCAAGCGCCGGACATTCGCTTGCTATGTGGGCTCCGTGGCAGAGTGGTTTAGCTCATCGATGGACTAGTTAAGCAACATTGGAGGTCTTCGTCCAGCAACTGACCACCACAACGACAGTAACCAGCAACCAGAGACTGGGGCTACAGAGGCAAACCAGAAGAAAAAATTATTATTAATAGTAGTAGTAGTAGTAGTAGTAGTAGTAGTAGTAGTAGTGCCTGATATTTTTATGCTGTATCTTGTTGGCCTAAAGTCACGTGTTACTGCGCAAAGAAAAAAAAATTCAAACGCACATAAATATTACAAATAGAAGCAGGAATGTAAAGGTTGCAATAACATCTTTTAAGTTCCAAGTAATGATGCTTCTTTTTGTTAGTGCAATTTTTCTACCAGTGTTGATATCTAAGCAAGTGGTTTGATAGGTTGTTTTGCTTTTAGGTTTGATACATCGGGAGGTAGTGGAAGTTAAGGGGTGGAACGTTTAATGTAATATGTTATAATAAGTATTGCAGGGCTAGGAATTGTAGCATAAGGCCTGCTTAATGCACATCAACATGGATGACTTATATTTTAATTAGGGCGAACTTGTTTTGATTAAATAAATACGCAGTTTGTGTGATGATGCCGTAAGTGGTGAATATTATAACAATTGTATTTCAAGGAAAAATGTGATTGGTATTGTATTTTTATTGTGCAAGTAGCAAATTAGCAGTCTTACAGTGCAAAACAACCAAAGGTAAGATTTATTCTATACTGTATGTAGTTATTAAGAGTGTAATGTATCGTTTATTTGTACTGTTCCCTCTAATTAGTAACGCAGATTTAGATGTGAAATGTGGTATTTGATTTTGTTTTTCCCAGTTGAGGGCGACGGATGAATTTCTGGAAAAATTTTGAGAAGGATTGCAACTTGCTGAATGTAATATGTAGTGTTGTCAAAGAGAGTAAGAAAGAGAGGGAGATCTTCTGTTTTGAAGAAATTCTGTTTTACTTCATTCTCATTAGGCAGCCACGGAGACCAATTTTACTCTAAGGTGAATCTCATGTTAGGAGATTACGATCACCGAGTGCGTTTAATCCCCACTTAATTTGTTAACAATTTAGTAACGAGAATTGAGAGACAATCAGGCACTCTTTAGACAGGATACCAAAAACAGATTCGTCCTCGTTTGTAAACACAAAGTTATCGATTAAACAAATGAGGAACAATAAACTCAAAGTATGGGAAGTGCTAGCGATTGTAGTGCCAACCATGGGAGAGGATATTGATATGGGAAGTGCTAGGGTGTAGAATATTTGAAAGGGTATGGCGAATTTCATTTATCCCGTTTAAGGGATTTCGGTGTCTGGCAAGCAGAGGCAGAAAATACAGAAATATTGGGGATTCCATTTTCTAGAAGAGACGGGATGGGAATGCAGAAGTACGAAGGATTCCAGTGCCTGGGAAAACAGACGTTATTGCGTGCCTGGGGAGAGATGTGATGTAAACGTATAAGAGCAAACTGCCAACACTAAGATATAGAAATACTTTGGAAGGAGTGATAAAATAAACTGATCAAACTGTTTAACTAATGATGCACATACTTGATTTTGTTACATTAAATTTACCAGTGTTAAGTGGCCATTTCTTGGGAATATAATTTATTATACGTAAAATTACTCGGCGATCCTCATCACCTGTTACGTTGTTACTGTTATTATTGATTCCCAGCTTCTAATTGTATTTTTCTCAGCTTCTATCAGTTTAATAATGCCCCCGTTCTTGTCGCTACGGGTATTTCTACGCTGCTAATATTGCTAATGATATATATTTATTTTGATGGAGGCTCTAATCTGCAGTCTAATTTTACCCTTATCAGTAATTGCCAGAACAGTTATGTGAATTCTTTGGTATCATTTAGTCTCTCACTTTCAAATAACATTTAGTCAAGTTGTCTTGCATAATTAGGTCACCATTGTAATCTGTAATTATGCTAATGTTACACAGTGAAACTAACTGTTGTGGCATGCTCTAAATATATCCAGTATAGTTTGTCGTTTATAGAGCAGCTACGGAGTATTTCGCTTGACATAATGAGGTTCGGAGAAATGAAAGTTCTATAGTGTGAGAATTATATACAAAGGCGGCCCTGTTGCAACAGTTTCATGCGCGCGCGCACCTACACACGCACACACACAGATCCCAAAGGTAAAAAATGAAGTGCTTCCATAGAAGTAGAGAGATAGATAGCCAGAGGGAGAGAACGGTGGAAAGATCCACGTGACCTACATAGCTGCAGCGAAGTGGAGAGATAGAAATTAGAGAATAAAAGGGGGTGAGGGAGAAAGGAGTCAGACGCATTGTTTTCACTGCAAGGACGGATCATTGACAGAAGGCGGTTTCATTCCTGGAAACGATTTTATAAACGGGAAGAAAGTGAAACAAGTAGTCTTTCCTTTTTTTTTATTCTTTTTTTTTTAGTTCTTTTTAAGTGTCGCGGCTGTTTTTCGTTAATCTCTCTCTCTCTCTCTCTCTCTCTCTCTCTCTCTCTCTCTCTCTCTCTCTCTCTCTCTCTCTCGTTAAGAAGTGTATTTAGGAAGTTTTGCTCTTTTTGAAAAATGACCTGGATCCCGGGTTTGCCTTTGTCATGCAATCGAATTCATGTAATCTTTTTCATTATCTTTTTTTTATTTCTTTGTTTTTTCACTCCACCTCCTTTGTTATTTTTCTTCTCCAGTCATTGCACACTTTTCGGGTACTTATCACAAAACTGGTATTTCAGTTCATATTTCATATAAATATTTTGAACTCTCTCTCTCTCTCTCTCTCTCTCTCTCTCTCTCTCTCTCTCTCTCTCTCTCTCTCTCTCTCTCTCTCTCTATCTCTCTCTCTCTCTCTCTCTCTTCGAAGCAAGAAGACTTTAATAATGACAGTGATGTCATGGATGGAATAAGCTAACATCCTAGTCATCGTTCCAGAAATAAATGGAGAAATGCTGGTGCTTCCAGGAAAGAACTTCGTCTCTTAAGGACGCTTTGTTTGGTCGTTTACAGTGAGGAACAAAGTCTCTCTCTCTCTCTCTCTCTCTCTCTCTCTCTTTCTCTCTCTCTCTCTCTCTCTCTCTCTCTCTCTCTCTCTCTCTATATATATATATATATATATATATATATATATATATATATATATATATGTGTGTGTGTGTGTGTGTGTGTATGTTAATAAACATATTTCATCCACATGCCTTTTCCTCTTAAAAGAGTTGACCCCAGAAAGTTCGGCCTCTAGTTTCCATCACGACTTGAGATGAAGTTGCTAGCCCCACGCCTTCAGTAGTTTATATATATTAATGTGCATATATATAAATATATATATATATATATATATATATATATATATATATATATATATATATATATATATATATATGAATATATATATATATATATATGAATATGTGTGTGCGTGTACACCTTTTCTCTTTAGCCGAAGTTGCTCCATTGGTTGTTAACCTTTGGGTTTTCATCAGTATTTAAGGGATGAGGTTTTAGATCCATTCCCCTCTCTACCAAGCCACAACCCACACTAGTCGACTAGCCCTCATATAGACAAATTCCCTGCGGAGATGAATAAAGAAACATTGAATTTTTTCCTGAAACGACCTCGGTCGGTTTGCTTTCTTGGGATCGATCTCGGGATCGATCATTCACCTGGTGAGGAGAGTTTAAAATTGAGACAATGACTTTAGACCTAACTTCTCTTTCCTTTCCCCATGTGACTTTTTCCTTAAGAGGGGTTTGCTTCCCCTTGCTTCAGGGATTTTGGGAAGTGGATGTCAGACCCGCACCCTGCTCCACCCTGTCTACATTATAATAAGTACATGTATTTAATTCGGTATTAAGGTTAGCATAGACAAAGGAAGTTGAATCGTTGCCCCTAGCTTGGGAAGAAAACCAGGCGACAACTAGCGTCGTAATCTATATATAAAAAGATTTTATATATATTTATATATATGTGTGTGTGTGTGCGCGCATGCTTGCCTGTGTCTGTGTTTGTGTCTGTGAATGTATTAGCCATAGATATCATATATGGAATTCAGTGTACCTTTTGAGTAAATTATACTCAGGGTGAGTTGTGATTGGTAACTGTATTTGCTTGGCCAGGGTTAGCTCTGTCTTTTAACCATTCAACTTGATATTAAAGATTAAAAATTATAGTTCCCCTTGGGTTTAGGTCATTCGATTATAATGGAAATTTATGGCGTCACATGTAGAATAAAAAGAAAAGGACGCTTAAAAGTGGCAAAATTTTAAATACAGCCTGTATATATACGTATGTGCATATATATTTATATATGTGTGTGTATTTACTTTAAGGATACAATACAACATTGTCGCGGGCCCTAACAATTACAAAATCGCTTTGGAACATTATGGTAGTGAAGGTAATACAATACCTGTTTTGAGTAAAGAGATTAAAAGCAATTTTGCAATAACTTAGTGTATAGTTAAAATCATTATCGAAATAAATTGGGAAATGTTTCTAATAAATTGCAACCTTGACGTGCAGCATAGTGATATAATTGCTATATTAGGATACTAGTAATCATGAGAGAGAGAGAGAGAGAGAGAGAGAGAGAGAGAGAGAGAGAGAGAGAGAGAGAATATGTGATGAATCCTCTCATACTGGTGTGGATACAAATAACTCTTTGCAGCCCTCCCTCCCTTTATTATTATGATGCAATGGACTGACAGAGTAGAGGTCATGCGTGTCTCCTATTTTCTTTTTTTTTTTACATATTATTTTTGTCTCTTCTCTTTTTCCGTTCAATTCCATATGCGACCGACAACAGTTGGTTGACAACCAGGTGCAAAGTAGACTGCTGAGGTCATTGCTTATAGAAACAGTCATAAATTGTTCTTCTCTGGAACCGGTATGGAACTCTGGTCCTTTCGGGTGTGAGCCATCGAGCGCTACTCTCTTGTATTGCCCGAGGAGAGAGAGAGAGAGAGAGAGAGAGAGAGAGAGATTGTTGTTTATCGATAGCCTTGAAGTGTAAAAACTATATGCTACTTATTGTATGTTTTCTCTGAAATGATATGTCTGATGTAGATTATTAGCCAAGATTATACAGTAGCCACAGCAATCTATGCGTGCAAGAGAAATGGAAATGTTCACACACTTTTCTTGGAAAATAATTTTCCTGTTCGTTGATGTTAACATATACAAATCATATAGGAAAATGTTCGCACGGACTGAAAATGAGTAAAAAATGTCACCATTTGCGTTGTAGGTAAGCGAAGAAATTCCAGGAAGATTTGCGTGTGAAATATTAATATCCTCAGTGTAATTGTTCATATACTGTCTACTCAGTGAGCCCACTCACTTTCCTTAGTCTAAGTACGAAAGCTTGTGAAAGGAAGTTCTGTACATCTTGATTCTCATGAAGGAGCGCCCAGAGCGCTGGCTTGAAGCTTCTTCTCGTAACCAGTTATTTGAAACATGATGTGAAAGTTAAAGGCGATTTTTATTTGATGCATGGGACGATGCGGAGATTATGATTGATCCTGCTAGTTACGTTAACATATTTGTATTTTTTTAATGTTAGGCCAATAAATAAATCTTAAAATATCTCTTTACTCTGACTTTTACATACGCTTACAACTGCAAACATTGCATTCGGTTGGGAAGTGAATTTCCGTTCGGTTTTAATGTTTACAGTTGTATGCGCGCCCCAAAGTAAGAGAAAATCGGAAGTTAAAAGTTATTTGTTGGCTCAATAATAATGGTAGGAAATAAAGAACAAAGCTTCTTTGGTGTCTACGTAAATGATGGGAAAATATTAGTGATAAATGAGCCGAAAGGGTCGTCATAAGACTTAAGAAGTGAATCCTGCGTCAGTGGTAAATTCTCTTAAATCGTTCGTATGTGTAGATAAATATTGTTCATTAAACACGCAGGCAAACTAGCACTTATACACGGATAAATTACACACATTTTATATACACATATATTTATATATATATATATATATATATATATATATATATACATATACATACATATATATATATATATATATATATATATATATATATATATATATATATATATATATATATATATATATATATATATATATATATATATATGCACACATTGTGGTTCAGCTTTTCTAACCCTGCTTCACGCACGAGAGACCAGAGTTCAGTCTCACGGAGAGGAAAACCAGTGAATGTATAGGTAGGTATAAAAACAGGTATGCCTGTATGTTAAATGCTGTTACAGCCACTCTTAAACGTATGTGAATCTGAATCAGTGACACTGGCAGGAAGTTCATTTCATAGTTCGTCCGTTAAAGAAGTGAAAGATTTACAGTGTTTAGCAGTGTAAAAATGAAGCCCTTTGATAAATGCTCTGTAACGCGAGTAGTGGGCCACATTACCTCGGGTTGTACTGTAGGTACTAGATACTCTGACGGAAGTGTGCGCAGTCCAACTGTTAATATGGTACCCACGGGCATTACAGCTCATGGGGTGCACGAAACTTACGCTGTCAAACAAGTCTCATCCCTTGTCTTTCTCTTCACCTTGATTCACTCAGGCAGTCCCTTTCTGACCCTCTTTTTCCGAGACTTCGGTCCTGGGCACCATCTGCCTAGTTAATTTTCTATTGGTATAGATCACATTTTCACACTCATAGTAGCGCAGACCAGTGCAAGAGGCAACACAATACTTAGTACTTGCATGCCCGGGTCTGGCTGTGGGCCATATGACCTGAATATGTCCCTGAAAATATTCTCCGAGCATCCCATCACCTATGTTGGTTAGACTGGGTCCTCTTGGCCTTTTACTCCTTTTCACACTTAACTGCACTCACTGCCTTTGGACTAGGGCTCATGCTTCCATAAGGCCAGCTTAATCTAAACCAGCCAACCAAGCATCCAATGCTCAGATTTCATCATTGAAACCTCTGAGGTTGGATTTGTGAATGGAAAACTTTATGAAATTCCAAAGATGCATTGATGCAGCTTTGGAGTTTCATTGGGTGTATCATTCTTTGTGAGAATGAGGCATTATATGCAACAGCGGCAATCATCAACAAAGAGCAAATCTATTAGTATAAAATCAGTGACTTTTTATCTTGGCTTCCTGGTGTTAAACGAATTTTTGCATCCATTCTGAATACAGTGTGCATTATCTTCAGTTACGTAATGTAACAAGTAGGAAAAATAAAAGATAAGGTTGGTGATAACACACTGGCTTCACAACTCAATTTACAGAAAAGTCATCCCACTCTTATCCAGCTTACTCGTATGATATTCTGGTTTCGATACCATCGATGAATGATTACAGTGTTTAAAAGGTTTGGTAGGGAGCAAAGTCTTGTCAGCACCAGTAAGAGTTCATAAAGGCTGTGAATGCAATATATAGCAAAATAAGCTTCTGAAGACCCTTTTCTTGTATCTGTCATAAAGAAAAACTATTGTCGTAAGTAGATCATGTAGGATGAAGAGGGCATTTTACTTTAAGGATGTAACTTGGATAGGGAAAACCTTACAAAAATTTTACTTGTTATGTTTTTTCAGGAATATTTATTCTGTTAGTGTTGCATAAATTTAAAATCGAAAAGTCCTTGAGTTATAGCTTCCTCAGTCTAGCCAAGTTTAATCACCTTGTAATACTTCAAAGGGCGTTTTTCATCTAAAACCTAAATGCTTCAGCATGCAATCCTTGAACTCCATGAGATGTATTATTTGATATTCTCATAATTGCTACCTTTAAATCATGCACTCCATTGATTCGTTTGCTTTTTTTTTTGTCATGAATAAGGTTTCCGTGTGTTTTGCAATGTCAGTTGTACATTACCATAATGTTACCATTGTTAGTATCAGTTTCAGTAAATTTGGAGATCATTCCATAAGTGATGTGTTCAGAGGTTGGTAGGTAAAGCCCAAAGTGCATTTAATCTCTCAATATAAAAGACACAAAAATATATATATATATATATATATATATATATATATATATATATATATATATATATATATATATATATATATATATACATACATACATATATATATAACAAAATTAGGTACAATCTGGTTGAGGCTACAGTACTGTAAGAATTCGAGATCACATTCGGCCTTCCTCAGTTTCTTAAGGGCTTTTTCTAAAGATCGACAGGAATTCTTGAAGGCAGGTCCATATTTGCTGTAAATGAAGGCGTGAATATTTTGATATCCTCGGAGACGATTCCCTGTGATGAAAAGAAGAACAAATAAAAATCGGGATTACATCGTCATGGAGGAAGTCTGGACAGCATCCGGAGAGCGAATCCAATATATGACGTCCTAAGATGTGGTGGTTACTGGTAACTCGAACAATAGAAGACGGTTGAAGGAGGAAGTACATCTCAGGTGGTCCATAAAATACATTTATTGCGACGTTTCAAAACACAAAGGTTTCATTTTAAAGCTATAAAGATAAAAAAACAATAAAATTAACATTAAAAGCGATAAAATACAAATACAAGACATAATATATCATATATAGCAAAATTAAAAACCAGTTGTAGCTGCACCAACCATCAAGAGAGGAAGGAAGGACGAAAGTCAGAAGGAACAAACCAGAGATGACCGGCAACAGCTCACGTAAGGTAAAGAGTTGTCGAGGAAGGCTGCGTGTTCAATTGGGGAACAAGTTGTTTAATAAACAAGGACTCCTGGATCGTCAATAGTTTGCAATTCGGTGCCCGTCCCAATATTTCAAAATCTTTGTATTGTATGTTATGTTTGCATTTATTGGTGTGTTGCCTGATGTTGGAAAATTCAGGACTAGCAAGTTTGCTACCCGTTCGATAGCTAACGCCCTTATGGGAATCAATTCTGACCCTTAGTAACCTTTGCGTGGATCCCACGTAGGTCCCTAGATTACATCTAGGGCAATTGAACTTGTACACAACACATGAGGTCATCAAAGGTTCAAGTTTATCTTTGAATTTAAACAAATTACCCAAAGTAAGTGGATTTGTCGGGATGATATTAAATTTAATAGCCGGTATATAATTAAATATAAGTTTTCTTAGTGCATCATAGAAATTTTGGTCATGGATCAAAGGTACATTTGCATAAAAGGGAAGCTTAGGCGCATTAGGTAAGGAGACTTTTGGAATAACAACGTTATTAAGAAGTTTAAAAACATACCTGTGAAAAAGTGTGGTGGGAAAATAATTACCTGTAAAATATTGATGTAAGAAGCGGATTTCCTCGTGAAAAAAACTCCCAACTAGATGTCAGTGAGAAGGCACGATGAAGTAATGTAGGTAAAGACTTTAATTTAAAGCCGTAAAAACAATGACTATAAAAATTTGAACCTAGTCTTGCAAAAGTTCTCTTCCTGTGAACTGAAGTGTTAAAATGATCATATTGTCGTAAGACTAAAACATCTAAGAAAGTAGTTTATTATCACTTTCAACCTCCATAGTGAATTTTATATATATATATATATATATATATATATATATATATATATATATATATATATATATAATCTATAATTTGATATTATGTTTGTCTGGGCTGGTGCTAGAGCTACCGCTGGCTGAGGTCTTAAGGTATTGTCTAGACGCTATAAAGAGGTTATCTCTTTTAACTCTTAGGTTCACACCCCACGAGTTTAAGGCTACACCTCTCCCTGACTCGTGTGTCTTCATTTATGTTTCAGAAAAAAATTTATTTTGCTTGATAATGACTCTATACACTGGTTTCCAGAACGCAATACACCTGTTGAATTTATACACTGTTCTCTGAGATGGATTTTAGATCCCCTCCGTCTTTGTCACTTCATATTATTTTGCACCTAGAGAAATTAACATGTATACAAATACAACGAACAGGATTACGTTTTTATATTAGTAAGTTGGGCCAAGGCTGATAGATACCAAGAGCTTCAAAGTAGGGCTTCATAAAAAAAAAATGAAATTATGCATTTTGCTAGTACCAAAATTAAAAAAAAAAATTGAAAGTTGACAATCATGGAATGATTTCCTTTTCCAATAGATTTTGAATTACTGAAATACATAGACACACATGATAGATGTAATTATATATATATATATATATATATATATATATATATATATATATATATATATATATATATATATATATATATAGTCTCTTCACAGGCGAACATTGATACCACACAAAAATCAATTCTCTTACATTGTACAAATAGGAAAATCTAAGACAATACTTTTACTAAGTGTTCACTGTCACAAGAAGTAGGAATGAACATCAGCAAAGAATAAAGATGGAATTCTCTTGCATCATAACGAAGAGGAACACTTTCTTAGTAATATAGTATCCTAAATGTAAAAATATCTTGAGTATTCACGATATCAAGATTAGTCAAAGCACATGTGTGTGTTTAGATACTCCCTTGATTATATACCACTAATCAATCTATTAAATCCTGCAGAATATATACAGTGTAAAACAAAACAACTTGAATATATGATACAGTGTTTTAACGTGAGGCACTCCGTCTCAACTGTATAGGTATTGTAGGGGTGGCTTTTTCCTTGCTCTGCCGATGGTTTTAATTTTTATTGTGCAGCTTTAGAGATACATGATCATTCATTGTCACACACACACACACACACACACACACACACACACACACACACACACACACATATATATATATATATATATATATATATATATATATATATATATATATATATATATATATATATATATATATATATATATATACATATATATATATATATACATATACACACTATTTTTATCCTAACAAGATATTAAATTTTGAATGTACAGCTTATACAAAAGCAGTATTTAAGGACTGCCTCCCAAGAGGCACAGTGACACCTTCTTTTGTGGAAATATTTTAAAATATAAAGAGGTAATGCAGTGACTTATGAAATAAATAACATTTCCCTTCTCCTACTTTTGAGATTTTAAAATGCAAAGTAAATTTGTTCCCCTACCATTGTGACCCTAGCTCATTGAATTTTAATAACCCTTTACTCTCCTGCCTCATCCCTCTTTTGTGACGTAGTTTATCTTTCTCAACTTTCGGTAATGTGGTAATGCTGTGGCTACTTTATAGAAATGTATATTTTTGCAAGTCTGGAGACAGCAACTGAGGTGAGTGGGCATTGGGGAGGAGTAGGCCGGAGTTAGGAGAGCGCAGCATGAAGAGGACTAGTGACTGATAGTCAATGACCTCCTTCTGGACTTGGTGTTTTGTTTTGTGGATTAATCTAACTGCCATGCTGGACTTACTCTTGGACAGTTCTACAGGTGCTAATGCAGCCTTTTTTTTTTTTTTTTTTTTTTTTTTTTTTGCCTGACTGCTGTTCTATCATGACTGACTTCTACATGGATTCTTGTCTAGATTAATTGTCCCATTGGTCAAGCCATCCAGATCTGTGAAGGAGGGCCAAAGGTAGATGGTGTATCATTGCATGAAAACCCATGAGGACTTCCCTGCATCTGGTTGGAATGTCCATTTTATTGTTTCAAGCTTCGCTATGCACCTCTATTCTTTAAGTTTGAAGGGGCGTACCTCTCCTATTCTCAGTAGCTCTGTAATGTAAAACACAAAAACTGTTTCTTCTGATGGAACTTAATGCTGGTAGATGGAAAAGGAAAAGAGAGAGATCAGATGGGGAAAGAAATATAATGCATAATCCTTCAAATTGATTAACAAGTCTCCCTTTTGTGATCTAAGGGGCAGGGGTGGTTGTAGGTGCAGCCAAGAGTGTAGGGCATTTCCCCTTCTTACAATTTCCTCCTCTATTCATTAAAGAACTTAATCTATTTCATTATATATATATATATATATATATATATATATATATATATATTCTTATAAATATAAGGCTGTTTGACCTCTCTCATTTAATTGGTAGGAATAGAATCAACACTAAAAGGAAGGGTAAGAGAAACAAGACAAGACAGCCCCCCCAAAAAAAACCAAGCTTCCTCCATCCAAAACTGGGGAGAGAGGCGTGCTGGTGTTGTTTTGGGAAAAAAGAAAGATAATCGTCTTAACAGCTTATAAGGTAGTAGTGGAGACCTATCCAACAGGGAGGTTTTCACCAGGCCACCTTTAGTGAGGGTCCTTAAGCATTACTTTTCCCTGTACTATGTATCGGCAATGTTTTTGTCATTTTTCAGACTGCTGGAGGCTATGGAAGGATCGCTGTTTACGAAAACACAGCGACCCGATCTGACCCAGAAAAACAAGAGAGGGAACACAGCAGTCTTACAAAGCACATGCACTCGCTCGTGCTCCTGCTTACTTTGTCTTTTGTCTTTTTTTCTTTTACTAAGTGAAACCGACATTACGTGCTGTTCCAGTCCCCGGGCATCTGTTGCAGCCTACGTGAAAGGTAAGTCTGGAAATGACAAGTATTCGCCGACCTGCTGGTATTTCTCCCACTGTACTTCCATATTTCATTTTCCCCTTCCTTAACCACTGACTAAAGATCCTGGTGGAACCATATTCCCTGTATGAAGTCAAGTATATGAATCATTATTAGTATTGCCTAGTGAGGTTGCATGAGATATTCCCCTTGCAGTAAGTAGGAATTTGGGAGAGGTCAATTATAAGTAATACTCAGGCAAGCCTTGGAACCTGATCATACCATTGTTTGGAGGAGGAATAGCATTTAGTATACTAGAGAATTGCTTACTACAGAGCTACGAGAACGATCATCCGTTGTGTTATAACCAAAGTAGGGAACTAATTGGCTCATGTAAATTCCCCACTGTAACAATGTATTCTTTCTTTGTTGGGACTAGGTGGGTAATAAATGAGTTTTATTTAATTCATTTGTTCCAGGAATAATCAATTATTCAATAACATAGTTCCAACTGGCAACCTAATGTAATTCAATTACTTGTCTGTCTTTTGGGGTAACTTTTAGCTTTAATTGACAGGATTGCGTGGGTCTTAGGTAGAGCAGGGCTATATAAATTACATTAATTAATAATTAACTCGTCAGCCAAAGGACCCATGTAAGAATATATATAATATATAATTTCCACAAAAAGAATTAAGAGTTGTGCATTATCTTGGAAACATTCAAAATTTTTCCTTTTCAAGAAGCCAGAGCCACACTTTGCAATAAAATGGACTGAATCTGTCAATGCAGTCCATACGTATAGTGCATATGTATTGTGGATTACATCTGACAATATATTTACCAATACCGGCCTCCTGACAAAGTTTCTCAAATCACAATCAGAGGTATCAACTTCTTACTGTGCCTTTTTCTTATTCTGTGAATTTTTAACACATCAACCAAGCTCTGATCAGTGTCACAGTCAGCAGACTGCCATGTACAAGTTGCAGGAAGTATTTTAAGTCTCTTTTATAGGTCAAAACATGATCAGTCAGATGCCTCTGACTGAATCTTTCTGCTGAGTGAGTAGATGTTGGGGTAACTGAGAGAAGATTGATGCACATGTTTGAAGACTCCAAGTGCAGTTAAATCTCTGTGCGATGGTAATGTATTTCATTTTCTAGGAGATTGTAGAATTTTTCATATACCTCACCTCTGGAATCAAGGGTTAGTAAATAGACATTAACAAGACTCACGAAGCCTTTGGTTTAGTAGTTTTGATTCTTATTTAATGATGACATGCAATGAGTGAATGACCAGTGAGGCAAACAAAATGAGAGAGTTCCAGACTGCAAAGGCAACTCCTGTCTTAACCCTTTAAGATTCCAGTGATGTCAAACGGCAAATTTCATCCTTCGAGATTCCAAAGAAGACATCCGTGAGAAAATATTTCAACACTAGTGTGTTCGGGATGGTTTAACTTGATTCCCCATATAATAAGGGTTTGCTAAAATAGAATTATCTTTAAACCTGTGTGGAAAACCAGATGAATTCAGCATGTTTGTCATTATCTTTCGTTAATTTATCTTGCCTTTTGACATGGAATAAGTGAGATATATATATATATATATATATATATATATATATATATATATATATATATATATTATATATATATATATGTATGTATGTATGTATACACATAATTAGATAGGCATCTGTCTTAAATTTGTATACAAATAAAAGATATTTCTAATCTGTCTTAAATGACTTGCAAAATCGGTGCAAAAGGAAAGAAATTTCTAATCTCGCTTCAAAATGACTTCAAAATCGGTATTCTATTATGAGAACCCAGTTTACGGCAGGTGATTAAAGATAGTATCTGTAAGCACAAAAGTGCTGAACTAAATTATTATGTTTGACTACATAACGAGTTTTGGATTCCCTCCAATCTCTGAGGGTACAGTTTGATGTTCTATAGTATAAATTCCAAGAAGTATTTTTATCAAGACCAGAAAAAATTCTTGGTGGAACAGGGCCTTTTAACCAAGCTTTTTGAGGGCCCTCAACGAGTAAGTTAAACAGTTCATTACGGAAGGAGCTGCTTGTTTGCCTCAGCAAGGCCAAATGATTGTTATTGTCCATCTCCTAAATGAACGACCATTGCATTTAGGCCTTTCATGTTCACCCTTCAGGTGTAAGCTAGATCTACGGAGACCAGAAGTTGTCTTGCAGGCTGCTGTCAGCACAAGGCTGGCCTAATCTAGATAGTTGTGATGGGCCATCCTCCCCCCCCCCACCCCATCCCTTTGATTGAACTACCTAATTTGGTAGGAAGGTGTATCAGGACTGACAAAGAATGGGTTACTGTAACTTCATGCCTAATGTATCCACAGCTGTTTTATTAGTACGATGGTAGGTCCCTACGCCTTTGACTAAGCTGTCTTCCACAAGGCTTCTCAGGTAGGATCCATTAAATCAAAAAACCTCCCATGGGCACACCTCGAAACCAAGATTGTTATAAGTGTTCATTCCTTTTCTCTGACTGTTACATACCTGCAGTTCCTGCCAGTACAGCAAATGATGTAAAGATTGTTCAAAGTCCTGTCACACCTATAAAATAGCGAGATATGAATTTTCAATAAAAAAATATCCAGTATATTACGGTTTTAATGCCGAAGAGAATGTATTCAGAAAGGGCAAAGTTAATTGTATGATCCAGTTCAAGTTCTGCTTATAGGGACTTGTTGAAGTGGAGAAAGCCTAGCATATTCCTGCTGCTCAGCCTGTATTCTAGAGTATTTGTACATGCTCTCTGTCCATCACTACAGTATTTATCTACCAGTGTCGTTTTTCTGTTTCAACTTTGCGTATTTTGGGGGTGTTTTCAGATTCAGCTAATCTGTAGAAACTTCCTTTGCTGTCCGCCATCATTTTTCTATGCGATTTTTTAGCAGATACTTTTTTGTGCCTTGTATTTCTTTATGTTGGGTTCTCTCTTTTCTGCCCTGTTGTGGATAGTTTTCTTGGCCGTCTATTTTAGGGCTTTTGGAGTGTCTGATTTTAGTTTCTCCAGTTTTTGTTCAACCATTTCATGTTCATGCGTTATCAACTGGTTCTTTCAACCCTTTATTTTGCGTAATTATCTAATTTTTCAGAATTTTTACTTTAGAATCTTCCTACTTTTCCGTTGTTCATATTTCATTCTATCATAATAATAATAATAATAATAATAATAATAATAATAATAATAATAATAATAGTCAGAGTAGTAGCGTCGTAGTTGTGGAATGTTATGTAGGTTAAGGGTGTCCTTAGAACAAGTGAAGCAATTATGAATATTATAAATATTTTTGAGTACTCATCAGCTGGGTATAAATTTTAAGCGGAAATTATAATTATGCAATTTTTTATGTATATTATAATTAAACTCCCCAACAAATGTTCGTACACTTCGCCGAAACATGCACACAAAGGATAATAAATCCCTGACAGTAGAATGGAAAAAAAAAAGCAAAGAATTCTTACGCTGCCGGCAGTGTACAGTTTGCTTCGTAGTTTATAGCCGGATGTACCGTCGGCCAGTGAATTATACATGAAAACTGAATCTCAGTGTTTCTTTATTTTCTTGGGTGGAAAATATGGCAAATCAAGGATAGTGAAATTTGTGTGTTCTATGCCCATTTTTGTTACGATTCCATTAGTAGTACCCATATTAAGAAATAATGGTATTGATAATAATCGTGGTTGTAAATAATTAATACTATTAATAAGGGCCGTAAATTTACTATTCGTGTTAGCAATAATGTTACGTTATTATTATTCGTGAATCGTTGTTGTCTTACGTGGCGCGGTGAGAAACAATGTGAATCCATTTTTGTCAAGAAAATATCTAAAAATTGAAAGTATTGTGGTGTTCGAGTTTTTCATTTGAGCGAGTATATTCCAGATGTTGCCGGAATGCTTACAATAGACAATTAGTGTAAAAGTTTGTGTGTTTAAAGGTCTTATTCTGTTATTTGTATGGTTTTCATAGATATTTTTTGGCGTAATTCAATATGAATAATTTTTGCTGTTCATTATTTTTATATAAATTTCTACGGTATTTGGTCAGTTTCTGTAATTATTAGATTTGTAACATTTTATTCATTTTCCTTTGATTATGTCATAATTTTTAATCTGAATTATAAATTTAGTCGTTTTTCTAGCAGTTATTTTCTAACTCAGTCTCGTCTAAGACTGTATTGCGTTTGAGATTTAATTTTCAACTTATGTATATAATAACATCTTTGACGGATAATTTTTATAATTTAGTCTTGCAGTTTTCATGCAGCATGTTATTTAAATATTCAGTGTTTATTTCGAACGAGTGGCTGACACGTTCATTGTTGGGCATTTGAGCCATTTCCGCTCGTCGGAATATTCACCTCTCCTTCCAGGGAACTGATAAAAATGTTTGTGAGTCACAGGAACCGCAATTGATAACTTCCAGTTTACGCAAGGCCGTTGTGCGTAAAGGTCATCCGACCTCTGGAATTTATTTTGGTGTCACCGCTGTCGGGAGAACTTCCTTTGTGTTAAAGGTCAGTGGATTGGAAAGCGGTTTCGACTCTATCGTCGATATTAATATTTTTAATAAAGAAGTGTGGGTGATTCCCCTGTTTTTGTAAGTATATTTATCATTGTTAGTGTTACAAAAATACATAAATGTGAAGTAGCGTCATAATTATATAATATTATGTTATGTTTTTGCATATGTAAATAAGGTTTATATATATATATATATATATATATATATATATATATATATATATATATATATATATATATATATATATATATATATATATATATATCAACATTATATATATATCTATATATATATATTTCAACATTAAGAAAAAGATCTCCTCACCGGAGATGACGTCAGAGAAAAGATCTGTGGTCACTTATATTCTTTTTACATCGCATGTGAACGCCCTTATGTAAAGGACTTCCACAACTTCGTCAGCATTTAGTTGAGCCGCGTAAACATACTGTATACATTAAATATATACATTTCTGCTCCTCAGTATTAATCCAGTCATTATTTTTATGCTTTTAATAATATTATATTTTTGTGGTCATTTTCAGGTAGTTTGTCTTTCCGCTTCAGCTAGTGTTTTTACTTAATGACGAGGTTTACTTATGACCACTTCACATTTTGAAGTTGATATAAAAAAAAAATTAATATCCATAGGGGAAAAAGTATTCTGCCAAGTAAAAATTACACTCATTAATTAGTTATACCGTGTTTCAAGTATTTTTGGAACTTTGACTTCACTTCAGTATAATCGAGTGTAGTTTAACGATAGTGCCCTTCGGGCTTTGGATATATTTCTTTGCTAGGAAATGGTGGTGATTGGAATTTTTTGAAACCTGAAGTTACCCTGATATACTAGAAAGTTTTGGTATTTTCTGTTGATGAAATATCTTCAGGGAAGTCGTCTCTCGCCTTGAATTAATGAGGAAATGCCCATATTTGAGTACTGTTCCTTGCTCGTGGTCTGTCCTCACTGGAACTATGTGGCCATTGTACCCTGACAGGACAATGAAGGGTCCTTGCTCTCTTCCCATTTCCTTTGGGTTTTGGTAGGTACTTGTCCTACCCCCTGATTTCCTCTAACCACTGCTACAGACTACTTCTTCGAAATTTCATCACATTATTTGTACCGCTCATTATTTTACTTTCCCCTTGAAAAGTGTGAGACTTGCCGGAGAATAGCATTCCATTTATGGTATTGGAAAGGCCGTTCTGGCACTATTTTGTTTGAAAGATTGCTCTTTCACGCTGTCTTAATTGTGTTGAAATAAACTACGGTAACGTTCTCCACCATAACGTCTGCGAAAGTGATATCATTTTATCACTGATGCAGAAACGAATGGCGGTGTATTTTGACACATTTCGCGACATGTTGCAGAATTGCTTTGTTACGCAAATTCTTTTAGATTCTGGTTCGTCACTCAATCGTGCCTCTCATATTGATTGTATATCTACATAATATATGTCAGATTTCCGTAAGCACAACAGATGTACTGTACATATCACTGCGTCTCAGATTTATAACAGATTACTTTAATGTTTTAGCCCTCAAAGTTTGGACATATTTGAACACCCTATCATCCTTCAGACTAGTAGAGCATTTTTGTCACATAAATAAAGAAGGCAATATATCTATCTATCCATCCGTTTGTCTTTACTTATCTATCTGTTTATCTAATATATATATATATATATATATATATATATATATATATATATATATATATATATATATATATATATATATACTGACAGGAATCTTGCTAGCAGATTATTATTACTGTACGGAGGCAGAGGAGGCAAACTAACAATACGTACTAAGGTGGCCCAATCTAAAATGTGTGACTCATATAGCATTCTGGAATACATATAAATACAAATATAAATATATGTATATATATGTAATATATATATATATATATATATATATATATATATATATATATATAATATATATATATATATATATATATATTTATTACATATATACATATATTTATATTTGTATTTATATGTATTCAGTATGCTATATGAGTCACACATTTTAGATTTGGCCACCTTTAGTACGTATTGTTAGTTTGCCTCCTCTGCCTCCGTACAGTAATAATAATCTGGCTAGCAAGATTCCGTCATTATAGAAACCCAGAAAAAGTTAAGTATACCTTAGTTTAACCAGACCACTGAGCTGATTAACAGCTCTCCTAGGGCTGGCCTGAAGGATTAGATTTATTTTACGTGGCTAAGAACCAGTTGGTTACCTAGCAAGGGACCTACAGCTTATTGTGGAATTCGAACCAAATTATAGCGAGAAATTAATTTCTATCACCAGAAATAAATTCCTCTTATTCTTCATTGGCCGGTCGGAGATTCGAACTCGCGGCCAGCAGAGTGTTAGCTGAGAACGGAACCCACTCCCCCAACGAGTAACATAGAAACCCAGAACTAATAGGATACTGAAATGTGTTTTGAGGGTAAATAATCTGTTTGACAAGCCAACACATTACTGAACATTACGTCGTTTTGTTAAACCTTAATATTAGTTTACCATAGGTATGATATCAGTTGTAATTTACCATAGCTATAATATCTTTTGTGATGTATCACCGTCTCTAGTTCATAACTTTTTCTTTCACAAATGGACGCTTTCTCATAAACACTTTGCATTTTCCAAATAACATTCAAAGGGGTACATTACTCTAATACTTTACGATATGTTCAAAGATTATTGACTGATTTGCCTTAAAATACCTTTGACAATGAACGCTTCTTTCACGTTATGAAAGGCTTCCATAGGTGTTACCAAAATATGGTCACTTTTATAGCTAAAACTATTGTAATGTCTGATCATTTAATTAAATATACTGACATAGAAGAATTAACAATAAAATTAATCTTTTTTAGAACTTTGTTCTCTTTTTTTCATTTAGTTTACCCTATTTTGTTATTTATTTTAGCATTCCCATCAGGGTTGTAAGTTTTCTTCCTCGTTGTTTTGAGTTTCCATTCCTGTTTTGATTCTTGGCCTGGTTATTCTCAGAGTCCTGTTTTCCGTTTCCTTGGAGTATTCCGAGGTGTCTTCGGAGGTCCCTGTGCTCCAGTTGGGCAGTCTAGTTCTGGCCTTCGTGTTGATACAACATTTGGATTACAGCAAGTTCGCACCTATAGTCTGCAAGGATTCGCTTTACTCTCGCAGTGATAGCTAACTGCAACGTTGCTGCCTCACCTTGCTGTAGCCTTGGGCCAGTATCTACCCGGGAAACCTCGCTGTAAGCAGGTATAAGTCTTTTACTCAATTTTGGTGATGTTGGAGAGACGTGGACCTTTCGTGCGGACGCTGGGCCTTTAGTCTGCAGGCTTTAAAGTATAGTGGAGAATACTTTCCCGCTTCTTTGACTCACATTCGGCTTTGGAGTGTTGTGGGGGACCCTTCCTGCCTTGCCTTTCTCCGTTACTTCCCATTGGATCCACAGGCAGTTCCTCATATAAGTTTTTTTTTTTTTTTTTTTTTTTTTTTTTTGAGATTAAAACTTAGTGGCCACTTTATATTTGTTAGGGCATCTCAGTTTTGTTAATTGTTAGGCTTCATTCTGGCCGTTATTTTCTCCTTTCTTTCGGAACCCCCTTATTTTTGAGGATGTATGTTTTTGGCTTCTTTAATTAATAGCGTGGGTGTTTTGCTCAATTATTATTGTATTCATAGTTCATCGTGTGCATGTTAATTCATATATTCATGTATTTGCAATGGTTCCGGCAATCATTTCTATCTTTATTGTGTTTGTAAATATATTATAACATTTTTACTTTTGGTATTTGTATCCCTCTCTGTTAATATTTGCACACTGACTGTTACTTACCTATCGTGACTTTAACTTTGGAGAACACCTGTTGAAATTCATCGTTCTTCTGCATAGTCTGGTATATGTACGATAGGCCTGGGTCCTGACATCTTGAATCCATTACCTTATGGAAACAAGGCCTTAATGACAGAAGGTAGAAAGCAAGGACAAAAGGTAGAAAGAAGTAGAAATTAAGGACAGAAGGTAGAAAGCAGTAGAAAGCAAGGCCAGAAGGTAGAAAGCAGTAGAAAGCAAGGACAGAAGGTAGAAAGCAAGGCCAGAAGGTAGAAAGCAAGGACAGAAGGTAGAAAGCAAGTACAGAAGGTAGAAATCAAGGCCAGAAGGTAGAAAGCAAGGACAGAAGGTAGAAAGAAGTAGAAATTAAGGACAGAGGTACCAGAAGGTGAAAGCAAGGCCAGAAGGTAGAAAGCAAGGACAGAAGGTAGAAAGAAGCAGAAATTAAGGACAGAAGGTAGAAAGCAAGGACAGAAGGTAGAAAGCAATGACAGAAGGTAGAAAAGCAGAGGGACAGAAGGTAGAAAGCAAGGACAGAAGGTAGAAAGAAGCAGAAATTAAGGACAGAAGGTAGAAAGCAAGGACAGAAGGTAGAAAAGCAGAAATTAAGGACAGAAGGTAGAAAGCAAGGACAGAAGGTAGAAAACAAAATTAAGGACAGAAGGTAGAAAGAAGCAGAAATTAAGGACAGAAGGTAGAAAGCAAGGACAGAAGGTAGAAAGAAGCAGAAATTAAGGACAGAAGGTAGAAAGCAAGGACAGAAGGTAGAAAGCAAGGACAGAAGGTAGAAATAAGCAGAAATTAGGGACAGAAGGTAGAAAGAAGCAGAAATTAAGGACAGAAGGTAGAAAGCAAGGACAGAAGGTAGAAAACAAGGACAGAAGGTAGAAAGAAGCAGAAATTAAGGACAGAAGGTAGAAAGCAAGGACAGAAGGTAGAAAGAAGCAGAAATTAAGGACAGAAGGTAGAAAGCAAGGACAGAAGGTAGAAAGAAGCAGAAATTAAGGACAGAAGGTAGAAAGCAAGGACAGAAGGTAGAAAGAAGTAGAAATTAAGGACAGAAGGTAGAAAGCAAGGACATAAGGTAGAAAGCAAGGACAGAAGGTAGAAAGAAGCAGAAATTAAGGACAGAAGTTAGAAAGCAAGGACATAAGGTAGAAAGAAGCAGAAATTAAGGACAGAAGGTAGAAAGCAAGGACAGAAGGTAGAAAGAAGCAGAAATTAAGGACAGAAGGTAGAAAGAAGCAGAAATTAAGGACAGAAGGTAGAAAGCAAGGACAGAATGTAGAAAGAAGCAGAAATTAAGGACAGAAGGTAGAAAGCAAGGACAGAAGGTAGAAAGAAGCAGAAATTAAGGACAGAAGGTAGAAAGAAGCAGAAATTAAGGACAGAAGGTAGAAAGCAAGGACAGAAGGTAGAAAGAAGTAGAAATTAAGGACAGAAGGTAGAAAGCAAGGACAGAAGGTAGAAAGAAGCAGAAATTAAGGACATAAGGTAGAAACCAAGGACAGAAGGTAGAAAGAAGCAGAAATTAAGGACAGAAGTTAGAAAGCAAGGACATAGGTAGAAAGAAGCAGAAATTAAGGACAGAAGGTAGAAAGAAGCAGAAATTAAGGACAGAAGGTAGAAAGAAGCAGAAATTAAGGACAGAAGGTAGAAAGCAAGGACAGAAGGTAGAAAGAAGCAGAAATTAAGGACAGAAGGTAGAAAGCAAGGACAGAAGGTAGAAAGCAAGGACAGAAGGTAGAAAGAAGCAGAAATTAAGGACAGAAGGTAGAAAGAAGCAGAAATTAAGGACAGAAGGTAGAAAGCAATGACAGAAGGTAGAAAGAAGAGAAATTAAGGACAGAAGGTAGAAAGCAAGGACAGAGGTAGAAAGAAGCAGAAATTAAGGACAGAAGGTAGAAAGAAGCAGAAATTAAGGACAGAAGGTAGAAAGGACAGAAGGTAGAAAGAAGCAAAATTAAGGACAGAAGGTAGAAAGAAGCAGAAATTAAGGACAGAAGGTAGAAAGCAAGGACAGAAGGTAGAAAGAAGCAGAAATTAAGGACAGAAGGTAGAAAGCAAGGACAGAAGGTAGAAAGCAAGGACAGAAGGTAGAAAGAAGCAGAAATTAATGAAAGAAGGAAATTAAGGACAGAAGGTAGAAAGCAAGGACAGAAGGTAGAAAGAAGCAAGGACAGAAGGTAGAAAGCAAGGACAGAAGGTAGAAAGAAGCAGAAATTAAGGACAGAAGGTAGAAAGCAAGGAAGGTAGAAAGAAGCAAATTAAGAAGAAGGTAGAAAGCAAGGACAGAAGGTAGAAAGCAGACAGAGGTAGAAAGAAGCAGAAATTAATGACAGAAGGTAGAAAGAAGCAGAAATTAAGGACAGAAGGTAGAAAGCAAGGACAGAGGTTGTAGACCGGTCTGTAGAAGGACGAAAGATTATAGAAGTCGGGCAGAGAAAAAAATGGGAGAAAATTCCAAGGTATTTCAAACATCTTGTCATAAACATGTACAAGTATTAGATACGCGTCTTGAGTTGATGGTAAAACATTAAGGTATATTTTAGATTAAGTAAATTAGTAATATTAGAAAAACTTAATCAACTGAATATAAGTTATACCGCGCTCATATAGGTAAGTCCATGTAACATTAATAGATTTATCTTTTTATATGTTATTTTGATGAAATGGGTTTGGTTCATTTCACTGAATTGGGAAAATTATATTCATTTGTTACTCATGATGCGGGCGTATTATTACTCTTTTCGTAGAATTCATTGTAAGAAGGCTAGTTTTGCAGTTAAAATACATGGGCATGCCCATATGTAATTATTGCATTAATTAATAAAGTGGTTCCCTGCTCTTTTGGCTCGAGGAACCCCTACCAGGCCTTTCAGAAAACCATGTTTGTCAGTATTCTGTATTAAAGGCCATGTCACTGACAAATCTTTATCCCATGTAAAATTGAAAATGAAAAGTACTTCGTCCTTATTCTGATGTTGAATTACGATAATAATGTAAATAAAACAGCAGTTGCTTACTTAGTGTACGAGTAATTCGCGCATTGGCAAAACCGAAAGAAGGGCCACAGTAAAAAAAAAATACTTTTTTTTCTACAAAAACATGCAAAAAATGCGTTTCTTAGTTGCACTTCTAAAACATTTTTATCCGTTATGTTATAAACGAGTTTAAAAGAAACATTTTAAATACAAATAGAGTCTATGGGTTTGTTGCATTTATTGAAGTAAAACGGATTTAATTGTTAAAAAATGTAACACGCGTTCTTTTTAGAACACCTTTCGTTTTCGCATGAAAACGCTTTGTCTTTCAAATGATAAATACAGTCATAATTCGCGTTGTTTTCAGGGGAGAATAAGTATCCAAATGAAGTTATATTTTATATATATGTATATATTTTTTTATTGGTTTATTTGGTCAATATTTCTCTTTGATTACTTTTTTACTTTGCAATCTCTTATTCCATCATGACTTTCAGCTTACTTTTAATATTTAGTTGCATTATTCTCTCTTTCTTTATTTGATTATACTTTTATATTACACCGTCAAGTACTTCCATATTGTAAGTTTTCCTTAATATTGGTTCTTTCTCTTATTTGTACAAATTCATTAACCTCTAACCAATACATTTTCCTGCTATTTCACTCTTGTTAACTATCCCTGAAGATATGCCAGTATACTATAAAAAATAATGTTAAATTCATCGCATCTTCTCGTAACGTCGTTATCTTTAAATTGAATAGCCGATTATATACACACATACATAAATATTCACGCACACACAACGTGTTTATGTGTGTATATAGTCGACTAAATTTTGTTTCTGAAACATTTCAATTTTTTCACAAAATTTAATTTCCTTATATATAATTCCATTGTTACTCACTTCATAGAAGTGATATGCTTACCCTTGAAAGGTTTAACTATTGCTATAAATATTACTTTAAAGCGCGCACACACACATATGTATGTATGTATGTATGTATGTATGTATGTATGCATATGTAATTACATGCACTTCTTCTTCGATGCTAAAGTGAATGCTAATTTAAACGGTTAAAAATTGAGTCCCTTGCTTTAGAGCCGAATGAATATTGAGTAATGTTATTGAGAATCGGTAGTATTTATTTTTTTAAGGAGTTCAGTGCAGACATGTATTTGTATATGAAATTATAGAATTTCCCTACCAAGATTATTTGTAAATTGCAACTTAATTTTAAGAGGAAAACCATATAATGAATTAGTAGGAAACCAGGATATTATGGAAATGAACCTCCTGAGAAATCTTTTCTTTCGTCATGTAGTTCATGGTTACTGCTTAGCATTTTAGGAGAGTATTCTCGTTTTTAGTGTTTATGCAGTGTCGAATTTTTTTCCTCGTGGAATGAGCTGAGATCATTCGTGTTTTATGATGCATTTATAGTGCCATACTTGCAAGATACGTTCTTTTATGTGTACTTAGCGTAATGCTGATAGTGATTCATTATTATATTAGTTCTGTTGTTAGTCCCAATAAAATTGTTGCAGGAGCATTGTAGTGGTATTGGAAATGTCATAATTATTATATTTAATTTTTCCTGTAAAGAAAAGCAGCCATTCCTTTTGCGATTTTAACTTGTACTACCTAAAGCTTTACTTAACTTACTAGTTAGAAATACTGGCATATTGAGGGGACTGACATGGTTATCGAATTGCTTCATTGCAGAGTCAAAATACATTAATAGTAGGGATAAAGAAAAAACCTTATTTTAAAATGGATAAACAAACTTTTTTTTCCATTTGCCAATTTACCCTGTAACGCATACTTATTCCCTCTTCCCCCTCCCCTTCACCCTTCCCCGATCCAAAAGCTTCGTTATGCTCCATTGATGGAGCATGTACCATTCATGGAATGCCATATGGCATTTACCAACTACTGCTGGAGTAAGTGGTGAGTGGCGGTAATAATAACATGGCAATGCTTACGACTCTCTCCTCCTCTTTTATGTTTGGGGGGAGGGGAGGATGATAATACGTTATCACGTGATGGTTGCGGATGACGGGCTGACACAGAGAGAGAGAGAGAGAGAGAGAGAGAGAGAGAGAGAGTCGGTACTTGAGTTTGCATTGTTTTTCTAAAGCCACTTTGTAAAGGGAAAGTGTTAACATTGGTTTATATATAAAGCCACTCCTTGTACATATAAATATGCGGATATATATATATATATATATATATATATATATATATATATATATATATATATATATATATATATATATATATATATATATTATATATATATATATATATATATATATATATATATACTTAAATGTCTTCTGTTAAAACACTCTATAAACAAATATTCGGGTGCAGCATGGGCAGCCCTTTAAGTCCTGTTGTAGCCAACCTATATACATAGAATATTTTGAAACTGTAATAACAAGTGCAATAAAATCTAAAGATATGCTGTGGATGCGATATGTATGTGATATCCTAACTTTCTGGGATGACAGGTGGGCAGTTTTAACCAATTTCTTTCAAAACTAAATGCATTAGTGCCCAGCATCAAATTCAAAGTTGGGTGGGGAAAAGACAACAAAATTTCTTTTCTTGATGTTTCAATAATTAGAGACACGACAGAATACAAATTTACCGTATACAGAAAACCAACTTTTTCACATAACATACATACACTATCTTAGTTATCTTGACAGAAGTATCAAGATCGGCGTAACCAGCCATTTATTCTTAAGAGCCTTGCGGATTTGCTCCTCGGATTTCCTAGAAAAGGAATTTGAACCAATGCGTAGGCAGCTGTGATCTTTGAAATACCTTGACCATATAATTGCGAAAGCGATCAATAAAACTAACACAATATCCTATCGTCCCCCGCAAAACAAGACTAGAGAGATGCCCAGCAATAAAATTAAAATCCCACACCTGGACAGGATTAAGACGTTGACACAGGCTCTTGGAAATTCTAACTCTTTTTACTTTTGCTTACCTAAATACCTTAGCCTAATCATACCTAAATACCTTAGCCAAATCCGTGATTAACGTCCAACAAAAGCCAGTCCCCAAAGAGACAGGGCTATATGAAATACCTTGCCTCGATTGTGACAAATCGCATATCGGTTTTACTGGTAAATCACTCCCCCCGAGATTAATACAACATAAAAGGTCAGTACGGTATGGCCAACAGAGCTCAGCTGGTTGTAACCATATAAATAACCATAACCAAAGTATAAACTGGAGTGCGTCTTGTATAATTTATAGCAGCAATTGTCGATTCAAAACCCAGAAGGTGGAATCAGCCCTGATTAAACAAAGAAATACGATGAATCTATCAAAAGGATCATGGGACTCAGATATTATAGATAAAATCCTCCTCCAACCAGCGATTAAGAAGATTAAGAAGCTATCAACTGGAGTGATGTATGGGTGACCTTTGGATTTCTTGGTATAAATACCGCCTGTCTGTATTCCTTACTTCACTCTTATACTTGCCAGTAGAGGGAGACGGTTTGGTCTCTGAAATATAGCAGTAACTTTCTACCTTTTGGCATTTTTATGGACTTCTTCTAGTAGATATATATATAAATAAATTTGTGACTCACATGAGGATCGAACCTAGGTCTTTCAGTTGGAAGGCAATAATATTACGGAACCTCTAAAAAATAATTTCTGCTCCACCAATCGAAGTGATTGTGTGTTGATTATTTCTTTATATATATATATATATATATATATATATATATATATATATATATATATATATATATATATATTGTCACGAAGTGATCAAGTACCTGGTTATTACACAGCTGTTAAATCCAGAAATATATTTCACTTCAACCAGATACCTGAAACCTCATGACAATAATATTACGACTGAACACTCTAAAGGTAACAGTGATCCATTAAAACTTACTTATCACTTGAAAAATCAATCGAAGTTTATCAAGTAATGAGTGAGGTAACAACTGTTAAGCAATAAATACACTAGAGGGGAAAGGGCATCACTCCATCAAACAACTATAATTGTTTCCCTGGTCCTAATTCACTCTAATAAACATAAAGGAGAACAAAGCATGTCTATCACTTACCTTGTGCATACACAAATAACTCTATTCTCTGGTGGTCAAAAATGAAAGACTGTGTTTTTAAAACTTTAAATACAAAAATTTATTTCTAAGTTCAAAAGTTATAAGTATATACTGTAGAGTCCACAATCTCAAAAAATTTACTATTTCTTGAATACAACGTAAGATTTAATGAATTCTTAAATAAGATTAATTCACAAAACTTTAATTTATCAAGAAATAAGTTAACTAAGGAAAATTCAGATTATTAAGATTTACTACAAATCTGAAAAAGAAATCTTACGAAATGAAACCAGCACAAGTATTCAATGTTAAAGTATCAACACATATAAAGTGCTAACTAAATCAATGTTAAATCACCAACACAAAATCTTGGATAACACTTTGAAATTATAAACACAAGACCACATAAGATAAATCTAAAGACAAGAACATGTAAAAATGCACAAAAAGTTATCAACAATAATTTCAGTAAGGCAAAATCTGTTTCAAGATTACATCCACCTTTTTAAAAGATTACATTAAACTTTTTACCAAAATCATATTCAACTTTTTACCAGATTACATTAAACTTTTTACCAAAACCATATTCAACTTTTTACCATGGGAAAAAATAAATAATGCCACTTTACCTTATACCAATCTCTGCACACCATTACACCACTCCTTTTTCCCCATAAAAACACTTTTGTTAGGCCTGTTACAATATTCTCTCTCTTATATCAGATTCTACCAAGGGAACATTAAATATTTTTAACAATTCACAAAACTTATATGTGGTTGGGAGAATGACCACAATTTTACACCCTTCTATATAAAGATGGGTTGAGAGAGATAGACCCTGTTTCTGCCAATTCCCTATCTGAACTGAACTACTTTACTTTACCAATGTCTGCTGTGACTTAAAACCTGAGTTGCTAGTTATTCATTTGAAAGAAGTGGTCATCCTGGAAGAAACAAGAATAAAATGAGTTTCTCTCTCAATAGAATAAACAGAATATAGAATTTCTTTCTCTATGGAATAAACAGTTTATTCTTTGGCTCAGAAAGTGAGATAGGTTTGCCTCTTATCAGAATGACTGACAACTTCCTGCCTTAACACTTGTGTACACAGACACAGGCCTCTGCCTGTCATCCCTTTTCACTGATAACATAAGTGGTTTCTAAAAATCTCTATCCCATACCCATTCCCTTTGTGGTCACACACCTGAGTACACACAGCTGTGCAAACACAAAACGCCAACCCTTTGAAGAATCTGAGACTCCCACAAACATTATTAATGTTATTTCAGTCCATATATGACGATCACAAAAGAAAACATACAAGCATTGTACAAAAGCATACATATTACAAAATCACCTCGTTATATTTTCACAACACATGAGAAATCTGAAAGAAACATATCACAAAATTTACAGAAAACATATTACTTTCACATATCAGAAGACATATCATAATAATATATATATATATATATATATATATATATATATATATATATATATATATATATATATATATATTATGTATATATATATATATTTTCATTAAGCACTTTCCATTTACAAAGAGTGGCTTTTTAGAAAAAATGCAAACTCAGGTATATATATATAATATATATATATATATATATATATATATATATATATATATATATATATATATATATATATATATATATACATACTCGTATATATATATATCAGATTATGTTGAAAATATAAGTAACAAAGAGTGAAGAGACAGAGGTATCTGTAAATTTATATCAATTTGTTTTGTCACCCAGGTTATTAACCTTATAACACATCTGTTGCCTGTTTTTATGTGGCCTGTCTATGTTGATGTGGAATAATACTATTCAGATATATTTGCGGCATTTCTTTGTGATGCGTGTGGGGTGTTTCTTTATCGGGGTACGTGTTATTGGGAAAGGATTTTTGTTACTGGACGAATTTGGAAAATAACAGTATTACGCAATCAAAATGTTAATGTAGTTAGGTTTCATTCTTGGTTTACATTTGGGCTTTGATATGAAAGCCAGTTGGTTTATTACTTGTTTTGGTGAAGGAAGCGGAGTTAGAACGGGAAAGAAAAAACAGTATCATTGTCATGCCAAGGGGAATGGTTAGCATTCTTGTACAGAAGGAATTAGAATTATGGGTGAATGAAAGAAGACTGAAGTTTTATA